>NW_006431805.1:645550-647106 GCF_000325575.1 Pteropus alecto | reverse complement strand
ACTATCTTTTAAATATTTGTAATGGTAAACACATGCCAAAGATAAGGAAATTCAGTACATAACATAAAACAGGAAGGACTAGATAAAAAATCTTCAACACCAATCCAAAATAATAATTAAAAAAACAGACACACAAGGAAAAATAAACAATGTAAACACCGAGCTACCAGAATGAAAAAAATAAAATGGCTATAGGAAAAAACCCATATTTCAAGAATCACCCTAAATGTAAATAAACTGAACTCACCGATAAAAAGGCAGAGAGTTGCAGATTCAATGAAAAAACATAATCCAACCATATGCTGCCTCCAGAAGACTCATCTCAGTTCCAAAAACAAATATAGACTCAAAGTTAAAGTGTGGAAAACAATACTTCAAACAAATGGCATTCAGAGAAAAGCATAGGTAGCGATACTAATATTAGACGAAATAGACTTCAAAATCAAAAAAGTAAAGAAAGATAGTGATGGACACTTCATTATGATAGAGAGAATCATACACCGAGAAGACATAACACTTCTTAATATCCATGCTCCCAATTAGAGAGCCATCAAATATATAAAGCTATTACTAACAGAACTAAAGATAGAAACAGATGAAAACGCTATCGTAGTAGGTGACCTAAATATCCCCACTGTCAGATATGGACAGTTCATCCAAACAGAAAATCAATAAAGAAATAACATCCTGAAATGACACATTACACAGAATGGACATAATTGACATTCACAAAATCTTTCATCCCAAAATAAGGGTTTATACATTCTTCTCAGGTGCACATAAAACATTCTCCAAGACTGACAAGATACTGGGACAAAAAGATTGCCTCAATAAATTTTAGGGGGTTGAAATCATACCTACCATATTCTCTGATCATAATGCTTTGAAGCTGGAGATCTACTGTAAAAAGAAAGCAGGAAGAAGCAAAAATACATAGAGATTCAATAACATACTACTGTAGAATGACTGGGTCCAAGAAAAAATACAAAGAGAGATCAAGAGATATACAGAAATGAATAATAATGATAGTACAACATGTCAAATCTTCCAGGACATGGTAATAGTGGTTATAAGAGGAAAGTTCATATCATTACATACCTATCTCAAAAAACAAGAATGAGCCCAAATATAAAATCTAAAGCTTCATCTTTAAAAATACTAGAAAAGGAAGAACAAATGAAGCCTAAAGTCAACAAAAGGAAAGAAATAATCAAAATTAGAGCAGAAATAAATGAAATTGAAAACAAAACAATAAAAAATAAAAGTAAATAAATGCAACAAGGTAAAAATTCTTTGAAAAGGTTAAAAAATGACAAACTTCTGGCTAGACTCACTAAAAATAAAAGAGACAGGACACAAATAAACAAAATTAGGGATGAAAGAGGAGAAATTATGACTGACATCACAGAAATACAAAGGATCATACAAGAATACTATGAAAAAAGTATATAACAGCAAATTTAATAACTTAGAAGAAATGGACCAGTACTTAGAAAAATACAGCCTTCCTAGACTTATACCAGAAGAACTGGAAAATCTAAATAGACTGATTGGCA
>NW_006431805.1:636949-644718 GCF_000325575.1 Pteropus alecto | reverse complement strand
GGAGAAAGATGACATCACTACAGATTCTATAGATATTAATAAGATAATAAGGTTATATTATGAACAACATCATGCCAAAATTATTGACAATTTAGATAGAACATTTTTTAAGAGATGTGAACTACAAAAACTAATTCTAAAATTCACATAAAAGACCTAGAGTAGTCAAGGCAATCTTGAGAAAGAACAAAGCTGGAGGAACCACACTTCTTGATTTTAAAATGTATTACATATGTAATATATGTAATACATATTATGTAATATATGTAATACATAATACATATATGTAACAATACAATACAACGCAACACTATTAAACAGTATGGTACTGGCATAAAAACAGACCAATAGAACTGAATAAAGAGCCCAGAAATAAACCCATGAGTATACAATCAACTGATCTTTGACAAGGGTGCCAAGAACACACAACGCAGAAAGGACAATGTCTGCAACAAATGGTGTTGAGAAAGCTACATATCCCCATGCAAAAGAATGAAATTAGACCATTATCTCACATCATACATAAAACAACTCAAAATGGATTAAAGACATAACTATAAAACCTAAACTATAAACCTAAAAGAAAACATAGAGGAAAAGTTTCATAACATTAGTCCAGGCAATGATTTCTTAGATATGACACTGAAAGCATAAGCAACAAAGCTAAAATAAATGAAGGAGACTACATCAAACTAAAATGCTTCTGTTCGCAAAAGAAATTGTCAACAAGGTAAAGAGACAACCATCCGAATGGGAAAATATGTTTGTAAGCAATGCCTCCAATAAGTGCTTAATATCCAAAATATACAAAGAAATCTTACAACTCAATAACAACACCAAAAAAAAAAAAAAAAACTGTTCCAATTAAAAAATGGACAGAGGACCTGAATGGAAACTTCTCCCTGGAGGACATACAAATGGGCAATAAATATTTGAAAAGATGCTCAACATCGCTAGCTATTTGGGAAACACAAATCCGAATCCACAATGAGATACCATCTCACACGTGTTTGAATAGTTGTTATCAACAGGATAAATAATAACAAATGTTGGAGAGGATGCAGAAAAAAAGGAACCCTGATACACTGCTATTGGGACTGCAAATTGGCATGGCCACTATGGAAAAGAGTATGGAGGTCCTCACAATACTAATAATTGATCTACCATATGATCCATTAATCCACTACTGGGTATTTACCCCAAAGACTTGAAAACCTATATCTGAAAGGATATTTCCACACCAATGTTCATAGCAGCATTATTTACAGTGGCCAGGACACAGAAGCAACCAAAGTGTCCTATGATAGATGATTGGATAAGGAAGTATTGGTGTATATGTGTGTGTTTATGTGTGTGTGTGTATGTGTGTGTGTGTGCATATAGAGAATATTCCATTGTATGTGTATACATATTCCATTGTATGTATATGTATACACATACAATGGAATATTACTAAGCCATAAGAAGAGAAGAAATACTGCCATTTGCAACAACCTGGATGGACCTTGAGATAATCATGCTAAGCAAAATAAGCAAGACAGAAAATGTTGAAAATCACATGATATCACTTATATGTGGTATATAAACCTAAAATCAACAAATGAACAACACAAACAAACAGAGATTCATGAACGTGGATATAAAACTAGTGGTTACTAGAGGGTAGGGGGTGGGGAAGATTAGGGAGGTAGATAAAATAAAAGGGGTCAAATATAGGGTGGTAGGGGGAGGGCGAAGTGAGTAAAGGGGATCATATATATGGTAGCTGAAAGAAAATGGACTTTGTGTGGTAAACACACAATAGAATATACAAATGTCAAATTATAATGTATACTTGAAAGTTATATAATTGTATTAACCAATGTTACCTCAAAAAACTTAAATAAAAAATAAAGAAAAAATAAAAATAAATAAAAATCATATGATCATTTCGATAGGTGTAGAAAAAGCCTTTGACAAGATACAGTATCCATTTATGATCAAAACACTTAACAAAATCAATATAGAAGGAAAGTATTTTAATATAATAAATGCTATATACAGCCAAACCTGAACCAATGTTAATCTTAATGGTGAAAATTAAAAACCTCTCCTTTAAGATTATGAATATACAAGGGTGTCCACTCTCACCACTGTTATTCAATATGATATTAAAAGTCCTAGCCAGAGCAATCAAACAAGAGAAAGAAATAAAAAGAAATAAAAAGCATGCGAATTTAACATGAAGAAGTAAAATTGTCACTTTTTGCAGATGACATAGAAAACCCTAAAGAATACACAAGAAAACTACCAGAAACAATAAGCAAATACAGTAAAGTTTCTGGATACAAAATCAATGTTCAAAAATGCATTGTGTTATGATACTTTAATAATGAATTGTCAGAAAAAGAAGTGAAGAAAGCAATTCCTTTGGCAATTGCAACAAAAAGAATAAAATGCCTAGGAAAAAAAACTAGGAAAACATGTGTAGGATCTATATAATAAATACTATAAGACCCTGTTAAAAGAAATTGAAGAAGACACAAAGAAATGTGATGATATTTTATGTTCTTGGATTGGAAGAATCAACATAGTTAAAAAGGCCTTATTACATAAAAAATATATATATACAGATTTAATACAATCCCCATTAAAATCTCATGGTCACTTTTTAAAGAAATACAATAAAAAATCATCAGCTTTACATGGAAGAAAAAGGACCCCGAATCGCAAAAGCCATTCTGAGAAAAAAGAATGAGGCTGGAGGTATCACTCTATACAACCTCAAATTTCACTGCAAAGCAACAATAATTAAAACAGCATGACATTGGCAGAAAAACAGATACACACAGACCAGTGGAACAGAATGGAGAGTCCAGAAGTAAACCCCTGTTTTCATGGACAAATAATTTTTGACAAAGGAGTCAAAAATATACAACAGAAAAAGGAAAACCTCTTTAATAAATGGTGCTGGGAAAACTGGAAAGCCACCTGCAAAAAATGAAACTAGACTGTTGTCTATCGCCACACACCGAAATTAACTCAAAATGGATTAAGGACCTGAATATAAGACCTGAAACAATAAAATACATAGAAGAAAACATAGGAACTAAACTCGAGGACCTTGGATTTAAAGAGGATTTTATGAATTTTACCTCACAGGCAAGAGAAGTAAAGTAAAAATAAGTGAATGGGACTACATTAAATTAAAAAGCTTCTGCACAGCAAAAAGAACTGTCATCAAGGTACAGAGAGAACCACCCACATGGGAAAATATATTTGCAACCAACACCTCCAATATTGGCCTAATATCCAAAATATACAAAGAACTCACAGAACTCAGTAACAAACAAACAAACAAAAAAGAAAATAATCCAATTAAAAAATTGGCAGAGGACCTTAACAGACCCTTCTCCCAAGAAGACATGCAAATAGCCAAACGTATGAAAAGATGCTCATCTTTGCTATTAGGGAAACGCAAATCAAAACTACAATGAGATACCATCTCATTTTAGAATAGTCATAATTAACAGGACAAGTAAGAACAAATGTTGGAGAAGATGTGGAGAAAAAAGAACTCTCATACACTGCTGGTGGGACTGCATATTGGTACAGCCACTATGGAAAGCAGTATGGAAATTCCTCAAAAAACTAAGAATTGATCTACCATATTATCCAGCAATCCTTGTACTGGCTATTTACCCCCAAAGACTTGAAAACCCATATCCGAAAAGATATTTGTACATTGATGTTCATAAAAGCATTATTGATGGTGGTCAGGACATGGAAGCAACTGAAGTGTCCTACAATAGATGATTGGATAAAGAAGCGATGGTACATATGTACAATGAAATATTACTCAGCCATAAGAAGAGATGAAATACTGCCATTTGCAACAACCTGGATGGACCTCAAGATAATCATGCTAAGGTAAATAAGCCAGACAAAAAAAGTTGAAAATCATATGATATTCCTTATATATAAAAGCAGCAAATGAACAGGACAAAGAAACAGAGAGTCAAGAACATGGACAATAGACTAATTGTTACTAGAGGGTACGGATGAAATGGCATAAAGGAGGTCAAATATGTGGTGACAGAAAGAAATGTAACTATGGGAGGTGATGGCAAAATTATGTATATACACCTTACTGTTAAATTGTACACCTGAAACTTACTGGATTTCATTAACTAATGCCACCATAAAAAAATAAATAATTATAAATAAGTAAGTAAGTAAGTAAGTAAGTAAATAAATAAATAAATAAATGAATGAATGAATAAATGAATAAAAACTATGTAAGCAATATCATAGCAGACAATTGATTTGGTCAATTTGTTTGACAAAATCTGTGAAAAATAAAATCAGTCTTTAATTGACTGACCAGAGAATTTAGTCAAAATTTCGTACTTAAGTCAAAACAAAAATAGCAATTTTGCTAAGTCATTTTGGACACAGTGTAAATGGACATCACTGCCAGGAAAGCCTAGATTATACAGACTTTGAATAGTCTCCATATGAAAATTCAAGGCACGGTACAAGTTATCATTTGAGATGTATTGCTGTGTCACCCAATTTTATAAGGTGTAGCATGAGTTAGGCCACTTGAAGTATACTCTAATGGTATGTCTTCATTTTCTAAAAATTTTCATATAATAGCAAAGCTGGCATTTTATAAATTCCAGAGCTATAAATCATTTTTTAAATCATGATATTACTCAAAACAGATGTGAAAACATATGTTTGCCACAGTTGCATAAACTGCTTACTTGTCATATTTAATAAATGTTGAGACTCATACTTCAACTGTGTTCCCTTTTAATAATGAAAGTCTATTTTAGGAAAATACGCTTTGTCTTAATGTCACAAATAGAATTGTAGAACTTGACATAGACAATCTCATTAAAAAGAAAGCTTTCCATTATAAGCTGCGGGCAGTTTAATATGCCACTCCTTTCTATTAATGTCTTCATCAGAATGTGTGAACAACCTATTTGATTGAAATGAGTAAAACTGTGCCATTCCACAGTAAGAAATTCAGAAGTATCTGCACATACCACTGTGTATTTTATGATAATTAGTTATTGTATATATGTCCTAGTGTTCCAGCTGGTTTTTCATAAGACACAGCAGTGTATACTTGAGCACTGCAACATCCAGGCCAGTCCTAAAAGCCATTTTGACTTACAGGGTTTGCGGTTCCAATGAAATCATATGTATTAGGTACAGCTTGAGATTTTCCTAGAAAAGCTGCTTTATTATCAAGCTGTCCGTTAAATAGTCATGACCTGGTGGAAAAGAGATCTCAGGAACAAATGGTTGTAGGGTTATGAATAAAGTTTCATCTAACTAGAATTCCATTACCTGTGTAAGAGTTTGGGTAGTTTAATATACTCAACTTGAATTCTTCCATTCTGACAACTGTTCTGAAATCAATCATTTATATCTTGGAGCTCCAGAGGGTATATATATCGTTTCAGTGTTTGGATTAAAACAAAACAAAACAAAACAAAAAAAAAACATGTGGCAAAGAAACCAACCATGGATCAATGAAATTAAAATCATATATTATTTCAAATTCTAACTAAAATGCCCATCTAGATAATTAGAAAATCAATCTAGAGAAGAAACAAAATTTTCTCCATTAATTCTTCAGTTAATTAACTCTTTTATTCTATATAATATGAACATCTTTAATAGAGATAGAAAAATGTACCCTCTAGTGAAATACAAACAGACCATCTGATGATCTAATACATTACATGTTAGCTTATGTATTTTAGCTTAGAGCTACTGTATAACTCATGGTGACAGTCATAATGCATAGCTTATAACACGTGCTGATATATTTTGCCTTTTTTTTTTACCTTTGCAGCCTTTTAAACAAAGTCATACTCAGCTTTTATATCAAGATAGCATAACTTTGAAATTCTTACTCTCCTTACCTTCTTTAAACAGATATCCTAAGAAAAACTGGATACTGTGCAGAGGCGATAGATGTTCCTAAGTGGATCAAAAGCCAGATTGGTGTCATACCTTTAAAATTCCAGGTAAATACCTTATTAGAGTAACTTGCTAAACTTTCATTTGAAATGTCCAACTTAGCATACATTTTTTTAAATCACTTTTGAGAGTTGAGAGGAATATTTCTTCTCCATGACAGAGACTCAGGTTTTCAAATGTAACAATCAAATGGTGAGTCATTTAAGCATAGTTAACTAAGTACATGTATAAAAAAAGAATAAGATGTCTCTGATTACACATAATAGAAGAGCTTAGGATGAAGTTTCCAACCACAGGCACAGACAAACTTCAGGCCGATAGGTGTTTTATGACATCAAATAAACAAGCTTTAGGTAAACATTATTTTTAACTACTAAAATAAGTTATCTAAAGCAATACAGATCTATTCTGACTTAGAGAAATGTGGATGCAAAATACAGTACTGAATACACTTAGTTAATTGAGTTAGTATCTGATCTTTATATGAACATCAAATATACAAAAATCATTTTACCTTTATTATCCCTTTGGAATTTTTTAATGGTTGGTCCATTATCTTGATCAACAATAAGTTCCTCTCTATTGTTGGGCATCATAACTGTAAATAAGAAATATAACTGAGTGATTTTTTTGTAAAACACCCAAAGGAAAGGCAAAAGGATTACATAAATAGCTGTTTTAAATAACAGCAAACATGTATTTTATATACTTTCATCTTCTGAAACAATGGAAAGATATGTTTTAAGCTAATGATTATTATATTAAAAATCAATTAGCTGCTTAACCATGTGAATTTTTAGAGTCAAATTAATATATAGTATGTATAACTGCCAACATAATTCATTTGAATCATTGAAAATATTTCTTCTTTAAAAATTTATATGACAAAGGATCTTTGGAAACATGGTGAAGTGAGAGATGTCCCAGATCTTTCCCTTTGAAACAACAGTAATATCTAAAACTCAACAAAAATCACCCAAACTGCACACCAGCACATCTGAGCATAGGATCAGTGCATAAGAGCTACCACAGCTCAGAACCATGGGTGTCAGGTGGTGGACTGAAAGAAATAAAGAAGCTGCCTCTCACAGCCACTGGAGCTCCCTGCAGAAGGAGGGGAAGGAGAGAAGATATAGCAAGTTCCCTGAACAGCCATGCCTGGGAAAGTTGTGAGCGCCCCATGGCCAGCTGGTGGCAGTACCCAGTCATCAGTGCAGAAAGCAGAGAAGTGGCCGGCATAACAGTTGATTTTTACCGACTGCTATTGCAAAACCAAAATTGAGCCACAGACCCCAACTCCCAATCCAGAGGGCCCCTCTTGCCAAACCCTCCAAGACTGAACACCGTGGAGCCCCAGGAGAATCTGAGCAAACGCTACCAAAACTGATGCTAACACTGACAGTGAATGAATGGAGGGTAGCGAGAATAATTAAATATCTATCATAAAATAAAAAGGCATTTTTAAAGCTTTATATAAAACAGGGATCCACGAGGCTTAGAAGTCAACTACTGGAAGCCAAAAGAAAAATGCCTTCTTTGCAACAGGTTAAAGAGAGAACTTTATAAAATTCTTCGTTCTGGAAAAAGAGCAGACTACATTAACATTAATGCCCAGGCAGAAAAATAGTCCATTAAACACCATGAACAACTAAGGTTACAAGACATCACAGAAAGAAAGAGAAAAATCTCCAGAAAATTAGCTTACAGACATAGAAATATGTGACTTAAAAGAAAAAGAATTCTGGGTGGTACTTCCGAAAAAACTCAGTGAGATATGAAACACAACA
>NW_006431805.1:628131-631845 GCF_000325575.1 Pteropus alecto | reverse complement strand
GTATTTATTAGATTTATTTATAGTTCTATAAATAAAATATGGTAACTTGAAAAATTATCAAATCTTTTTATTCATTTATAGGTAATCTCACTCTTATGTTTGAACAATTATAGAATATGATCATGAGCTTAATTACCGACAGTGGAATTTGAAATGTTTTATGTTGCCAAGATTTTTTTTAGAACATCATATTGCTTCAGAAATATTTGATTTTACTTCTAAGTGTAAGATACCATTCTCTTACAATATATCTATCACAGAATATATTTCCTTATGTGCTCTGCTTTTAGCCAGAACTCAATAAATAATTCTCTCTCTCCTCTCTCTCCCCCAGCCCTCATCAATACAAAGAGTATCCAACAGAAGAATGTTTGTTTTGGTTTCTTGATTCACCAATGGTCACCCAGCTATATACACTTGTCCTGGTCAGACTCCCTCTAATCAGTTGAATACAATGTTGTAACAACCAGATAGTCTGTGTCCAAAGAACAGAGTAAAGCTTAAAAGACCACTGTCACCTCTTCCAGGAATTAAACTTACTCCCATAGGGCCATTACACTGTTACCTCTTCCAGTAATGAAACTTATTCCCTTAGGGCCATTATCCTCAAATTCTAGTTCAGTATTTCTTAATTCTGCCTGCATATTAGAATCTCCTGAGGAGACACTGAAAAGCAAAACAAAACACTGATGCCAGGCTCTATTCCAGACCAGGTAAATCAGACTCTGAGCATGTGACCTGGGCATCCAGATTTGTAAGTGCTCCACAAGTGATTTTAATAGGGGGCCAGATTTGAGACCCACTGAGCTCACTATGAAGTGAAAGAGCCACAACAGTATGTAATATTGTCAGGCTAAGTGAGGCTTGGATGAATTTCCACAAAGGAGAAATCATCTTAATCCCTCTCCGGCAAAAATCCAGAACCTAACACTTTCCTTAATCCCTCGAATTCCATCCCTCATCCCCTAAAAAATCCATGTTATTTTGGAGAAGCTTGAAAACACCACTATAGTGAAGTGTAAAAATTTAGAGTTCACATAAGGAAAGTCCCTATAGTGAGAGTAAAAGAAGAGCAGAAATCATTTTCCCTAAAGGAAATTGATACTTAGGAAATTGGATTGTGTAAATACAGATTATCAAAGATTTTACCTAGCTCACATGGTTCATAATTATTGCATACTAAATAAGTATGCAAAAGTGTATAACTGAATATACTTTGTAACATCAGAATACCTGAATAGTCTCAGAAAGCAGGAGATCATAAGCAGTCAAAGTAAAGGACACAGAGAAAAATAATGTTTACTCTCACATTTCCTTAGCACTTTAAACTTCTCATTTTTTTCTACATATTATTTCATTGAATGTCACAAAAACCCAGTGCATTAGTCAGGGCAGTAATTATTTTCATATATTAGGTGAAGAAACTCATGGTGGTTAAGTGACATACCCAAAATCTCATAGCTAGTTAGTGCCAGAATTATGGCTAAATTCAAATCTTCAATATGCCACATCACTGATCCACTTTTTAATCACTCAATGATCAACTGCTTAAAGAAAATTTTATCTTCCGTTATTTGAAGAATGCTGGTATCTAACAAGTGTATTGCATCACACTGTTAAATACCAATATGTTGAACTAACATATATTCCAGAAAAATCCCATCATATTATTCCAATGAGATCCAGTGATATAGTAAATGAAGGTTCTTCCAGGGGGAAAACAAAAAACAAACAAACAAACAAACAAACAAACAAACAAAAATCTTCTAACATTTTATTTAATTTTGTTGTAAATATGAACATATTACTTCAGCAATAAGAAATGACCATTTCAAAAAGCCATATATATTAAGGAGGCATCAGCTCCCCTAGCTTCTTTCTCCCCTCTCTATTAGCTAATGAAGAATTTCTTGAAAGATATTATCTTGAAAGTCCTTCTTTCAGGTGAGATACTCACCAATTCTCTCTGAATGGTGATCCATCTGAGAGGGAGAGCTAGACACGCTGCTGCTGGGGTGGGAAGAGGTCTGGCTCCCAGGGCGATGACCCTCTTCCAGAGAGGGAGCAGGAGAAGGACTCTCTGGGATCCGTTCCTGACACACAAAAGAAAATGTCATCTGTATATCAAGTTTTCATGTTTGAATCCATAACATTTAAAATGTTGACCTCTGACTTCTTCTGAAAGCGTGTTCATCCACAAAGCACATATTGTACGACAAAAAAAAAAAAAAAACATATTTTTTGTTCTTGAAAAATCAATGGCATATTGTGAGGGTAAAATAAGAGAAAAACAATGAAAGGGCTTAGTGCCATGCTGGATACATGGTAGAGGCTCAAGAAAAAGTAGTTTCCATTTCCTCTCCTAGAAAATTCATGAAGAATTATAAACATAGATTCGTGGTGAAGGTTATTGTTATTCTAAGCACCTAGATTTATATAAATTTCAGGCCAAGACTTGGAGAGTAATCCTATTCTCTAAGTAAGAAAGAAATCTTCCAGGACTGGGTAAAATGGCGTAGATGATAGAAGCTTTGTACATCCCTTCTTGCGATTACAGCAAAGTTGTGACGGAAACATGGAGGAAATAGCAAGCAGAGTCACCTGGGGATCTAGAGGAACAGAAGCCCTACAGCTAGGGACAAAAATAAGAAATCACCCTGCAATTGTTGGAGGTAGGAGAGGGCAAAGGGGGCGAAGACACAAGGATGCCTTGTCTTGAGTGGCTGAGTGGGACAGAGGCTACAGCAGCAGTATCTGGTCCTCTTAAAGGGGCCATGTCCATAACCAGACTTTTGCCATGATGGACCTCCTTGCTCTGAGCACCAGCACCAGGTCAGCTGCTCAAGGGGCACCAGGGACTTACAGGGGGATACCGAGTTGTCACAGTGAGGGCTGAGGTGAGACTCGCTCTATAAATAAGTGCTAGCAGTATCCATTGTTCCTCTGTTGAGCCTTTCCCGCTCACAGCGCACAGACTCAGAGCTACTATAGATGAGACTTCATCAAACTGGATAACAGAGATTGTTCTGCCAAAGGATTCCCTGAAACTGTCTCCTCCAACTCACAGCCCCACCCAAGCCATATCCAGGTTTCCTCCATTAGTCAGGTGTCCTTTGCTGAGCAGCACCTAGACCCACACTGGTGGCAGCTGGCATTGGTTTCTGGTGTGGCCATATGAGGCAACTATAAGCACAGAATTTGGGAGTTGCATGTTGAATCTTAACAGGTGGCCCTGGAGGGGCACACGCTGGGACTAAATTTGGCCTGCAGCTAAACCCCTCTCAGAACTGTGCCACTGGACATCTACCACACAAAGCCATACTAATAAGACTGGAAGACTTAAGAACTTTGCTTAGTACATAGAAATAGACACACAAAGGCATCCAAAAAGGGAAGACAAAGAAGCAGAAACTGCAAGAGAACAGAACAGAGATGCAGAAATAATGGAGTCAAGCAATCTAACGGATGCAGAGTTCAAAACACTGGTTATAAAGATGCTCAGTGAACTTATGGGAAGTGTAGATGAATTCAGTGAGAACTTTAACAGAGAGATAAAAAAAATGGAGATGGAAATTATAAAAGGGAACCAGTCAGAAATGAAGAACACTTTATCTGAGATGAAAATTATATTAAATGGAATAAACAAAGTGAATAAATGGCCTGTATAGAGGATGGTAAAGCCAAGGACACTCAATCAGAATGGCCAGAAAAAAG
>NW_006431805.1:619141-626930 GCF_000325575.1 Pteropus alecto | reverse complement strand
AAAGAGCGTCACAGACAAAAATAAGCTAAAGAAATTTATCACCACCAAGCCAGAATTACAAGAAATTTTGGAGGGACTTCTTCAAAAAGAAAAAAACATGTATCAAAAACAGAAATAAAAATGGTAAGAACTACATTCCTATCAATAAGTACCTCAAATGGAAAAGAATTAAGTGCTCCAACTAAATGAGTGGATAAATGGAAAGGAAAATAAGACCTCTATATGCTGCCTACAAGAGACTCACTTCAAATTAAAAGACACACACAGACTAAAAGGAAGGGAATGGAAAAACATATTGCTTTGATGGATCTAGAAGGTATTTAAATCAAACAGGGAAAGACAAATGCCACATGATTTAACTTATATGTGGAATCTGAAAAACTGAATAAACAAACTATACTGAAACAAGCCTATAAATAGAGAACAGATTGATGGTTGCCAAGTGGGAAGTAATTGATGAGATGGGTGAAAAATGTAAAGGGATTAAGAAGTACAAATTTCCAGTTATAAAATTAGTCATAAGGGTGTAAAATACAGCATAGGGAATATATCACTAGTGTTGTAATAACTATATATGATATAAACTGGGTACTAGCCTTATTGGGGGGTCCACTTTGAAGTTATATAAATGTCTAGTCTCTATGCTGTACATCTAAAACCAATATGATATTGCATGTCAACTGTAATTGAAAAAAAAAATAGATTCTAGTTTAGGGAGGGGAAAGAATATGGTGGACTAAGTAAAAGCAGGGTTTCTCCTCCTCCCAGGTCCACATTGAAATTACAACCAAATTATAGAATTATCACCGTGGAGAATCACCTGAAGTTCAGCTGATGGTAACACATACATCTGATAATATAAAGGAGCCACATGAAAGCCTGTAAGAGGGACAAAATCGCAAATTGGGCTGGACCTGTCCATGTGGGTAGTAGAGGATCACCAGGAAGAAGAGCGAGGCTGCAGAGGCTCTCCTGAAGCAGAGAAGTGTCCTGTCTCATTTGGAGGCTCCCCAGCCCAGTGTCTCAGCCCAGGGAAGAGGAGATTCCAATAATTCTGACTGTAAAAACCTCAGGGGATTCTGACCATCTGGGTGAGACTGAAGGAGACTGAAATCCTAGATACCCTTTCGAAGGACCTGTGCACAGGCTTTCTGACCTGCAGACATTCTCCCAGGACATTAGCAGTGGGTCAGAGACTAGCGCAGGATCCATACCAAGAAAGTCTACTTTACATGGCGCCAGAACGAAGGCTGGAAGTGCAGCCAACATTGTGCCTTAGTCTGGCCCCTCTACCTGGCAATCTATAGACCACATCAGCTTGACTGTGCAAACCCTTCCCACAGAGCCATTAGAAAGCACTGGTCTGAGGAAGTCAGCCCTTCCCACCCAACCTGCAGACTGCCAGGGCTTTCCTTGCTGGATGGCTGCCATGCCCTGCACCTATTCAGGACCAAACATTCTCATCTGGCAGCCAGTGCTGTGAATCCCATTTTTGAGACAAGGTTAGGCAGATCACTGCTGCCAACAGGAACTAGGGTGGATCCTAGGGAAATGTGGGCTAGTCCCAGACAGCAGCTGGTCTTGCTGTGATCTGAGACTTCTGCTAGAATGCAGGAATAGTTACCAATGTTGCATCAAGACTGAGGCTGTATTGATCTGACTACCATTGTCTCTCTGAGACTCCACACTACCCTAACCACAAATTGCCCCAGGTGGCCCATCAACAGTAAATTACCACAGCCCTGCCCCTGCCCTTTATTCTCCCAATCCACACAAGCAACAAACTTTGGTTAGCACAAGGCAGGCACTGTATGGAAATCAGTGGCAAGCAGACCTCTGTTGCCTGCAAGAGTTGCAATATTGTGTCTGGGGAGTGCAGTGAACTGTGGGGTCGCCCCAGATGGCAGCTGGTCTCACTGTGATCAGTGACAACAGTGGGAACGCCCAAGCACAGAAGTTGCAACAAAACTGAGGATGTATCGACTTGGCGGCCCTTGTCTCCCTGAGATCCTGCTTCATGTAAGCCACAAAGTGCCTACAGCCCATTGACTGGCAGCCTTCCATGCCCTGATTGGCTCTGGGGTTGTGCAGTCTGTGCAGGGAACAGACTTTAGCTAGCATAGTGAACAAATTTCAGGCCTACCTCACAAAACAAGAAAAAGCTCAAATAATCAATTTAACCTTACAATTAAAAGAAATAGAAAAAGAACAGCAAACAAAGCCCAAAGTAAATAGGTGGAAGAAAATAATAAATATTAGTGGAAATAAATAAAATAGAGTCTAGAAAAACAATATAAAAGATTAATGAAACCAAGAGCTGGTTCTTTGAAAGGATAAACAAAATTGACAGATCCTTAGCCAGAATCATCAAGGAAAAAAGAGAGAGGGCTCAAATAAATAAAATCAGAAATGAAAGAGGAGAAATAACCACAGACTCAACAGAAATACAATGGATCATAAGAAAATACTATGAGCAATTATATACCAACAAATTAGACAATTTAGAAGAAATGAACAGATTCCTAGAAACACACAGTCTCCCAAGACTGAGTCAAGAAGAAACAGAAAGTCTGAATCAACTGATTACCACCAATGAATCGAATCAGTGACCAAAAACCTCCCAAAAAACATAAGTCCTGGACCAGATGGCTTCATAGGTGAATTTTACCAAACATTCAAAGAAGAGTTATCACTTATTCTTCTTAAACTATTCCAAAAAATTCAAGAAGAGGAAAGGCTCCCTAATTCCTTTTATGAGGCCACCATTATACCATGATTCCAAAACCAGACAAGGATATTGCAAAATAAGAAAACTATAACCTGATATCTCTTAAGAACATTGATGTAAAAATCTTCAAAAAATATTAGCAAACCGAATTCAGCAATATATTAAAATTATCATGAACCATGAACAAACTAGATTTATTTCTGTGATGCAAGGATGGTACAATATTTGCAAATCAATTGAAAGAATAAAACCATAAGATCATATCAATAGACTTAGCAGCGTTCGACAAAATCCAGCATCCATTTATGATAAAAATTCTCAGCAAAGTGTGAATAGAGGACACATACCTCACTATACTAAAGGTCATATATGACAACTCTACAACTAATATCATACTCAATGAGGAAAGCTTAAAATCATTTTCCTGAAGATCGGGAAGAAGACAAGGATGCCCTCTTTAACCACTCTACTTCAACATTGTATTGAAAGTTGTATCCATAGCAATAAGACAAGAAAGAGAAATAAAAAGTATTCAAATTGGAAAGGAAAGAATTAAAACTCTCGTTATTTGCCAATTAATTGATATTATATATAGAGAACCCTAAATATTCCACCAAAAAACTTTTATAACTGATCAATGAATTCAGTAAAGTAGCAGGTTACAAAATAAATATTCAGAAGTCAGTGGCATTTTTATACACCAATGATGAACTTTCAGAAGAGAAATTAAGAAGCAATTCCATTTAGAATTGTGCCGAAAAGTATAAAATACCTGGAGATCAAATGACCCAAGGAGGTAAAAGACTTGTTCTCAGAAAATTATAAGGCATTGAAAACAGAAATTGAAGAAGATACAAACAAATGGAAGCATATATTCTGCTCATGGGTAGGAAGAATCAACATCATTAAAATGGCCATAATACCCAAAGCAATCTATAGATTCAATACAATCCCTATCAAAAAACCAATGGCATTTTTCAGAGAGATAGAACAAATAATCCTAGAATTTATATAGAGCCTTTAAAAACCTCGAATAGTCATGGCAATCTTGAGAAAGAAGAACAAAGTTGGAGGTATCACATTACCTGATATCAAACTATTCTACAAGGCTACAGTAATCAAAACAACATCATACTAGCATAAAAACAGATACGTTGATCAATGGAACAAAATAGAGAGCCCAGGAATTAATCCATGCCTATATGCTCACTTAATATATGACAAAAGAGGTAAGAATATACAAAGGTGTAAAGACAGTTTCTTCAAAAAATGGTGTTGGTAAAATTGGATCAATATATGCAAAAAAAAAGAAAAGAAAAAAGAAACTGGACCACCTTCTTTCACCATATACAAGAATAGACTCAAAATAGATGAAAGACTTAAATGTAAGACCTAAAATCATAAAACTTCTAGAAGAAAACATAGGCAGTAAACTCTCTGATATTACTAACAGGAAAAAAGTTTTTGTACAGCAAAGGAAACCATCAACAAAACAAAAAGACAACCGAATGGTTGGGAGAAGATATTTATTAATGATACATCTAAAAAGAGGTTAATATTCAAAATATATAAAGAACTCGTAAAACTCAACAACAAAAAATTAACAATCCAATTAAAAAATGGGCTGAAGACCTGAACAGATACTTCTCCAAAGAGGAAATACAGATAGCTAATAGACAAGTGAAAAGATGTGCAAGGTCACTAATCATCAGAAAATGCATATTAAAACTACAATGGGATATCACCTGACACTCGTCAGAAAGGCTATCATCAATAAATCAAAGAACAACAAGTGTTGGCAGGGATGTGGAGAAAAGAGAACCCTCATACATTGCTGATGGGATTGCAAATTGTTACAACCACTATGGAAAACAGTATGGAGTTTTCTCAAAAAATTAAAAATGGACCTATCTTTTGATCCAGCAATTGCACTTCTGGGTATTTTCCAAAGAAAACCAAAACAATAATTCGTAAAGATTTATGCACCCCAATATTCACGGCAGCACAATTTACAATAGCCAAGATATGGAAGCAATAAATGCATAACAGACGATCGGATAAAGAAGTTATGGTTCATATATACAATGGAATATTACTCAGCTATTAAAAAATGAAATCCTACCATTTGCAACGACCTGTGTGGACCTAGAGGTTATTGTGTTGTGTGAAATTGTATTTGAAGATTCCAATCTTAAAATACACTTATATTGGGAATCTAAGGAAGCAAAGGAACAAACTAATCAAAAACGACTCACAAATATAGAGGACAATCTGGTGACAGCCAGAAGAGAGGGGGATTGGGGTGCTGGGAGAATGGGGTGAAGGGTTAAATAAGTACAAATTAGTGGTTGATAGATGGTCACAGAGATGGGGAGTACAGCAGAGGGAATGCAGTTAGCATTAATATATTGGCTAGGTGAAAAACCAGAGGAGAGAAGGAGCAATTAGGGGATCTTTTTATAAACTATATTGATGTCTAATCAATGTACTGCATACTTGAAACTAATTAAAATACATCAATTAATTCAAAAAAATGTTAAAGCTCCCTCCCCCGCAAAAAGGCAATGTACTGCATACTTGAAACTAATTAAAATAAATCAATTAATTCAAAAAAAATTTAAAGCTCCCTCCCCCCCAAAAAGCAGAAAGCAATCTCTCAAAGGTAAACAGCTGAGAAACTTGGAATAAAACTCACAAATAGTGGTGCATGGTAAATGTTTAGTCTTTCTTCACAGACAAAAATTATGGAAATTATAAAACTACAATCTATCAGACCTTAAGAATTTATGTCGAATTCTGCCAAGAAAATGTTCTGGACACAACGTTGGGTTTTCCAGACTAACACTAAAGCCTATTAATCAATTCATAAGTATAATTTAAATTTGTTTAGTTTTAAATAATGAATTTGAATAAAAAAATATTTATTTTACATGTTTCTACATTAACTTATGGTATTGGAGATTTCTGTAATTATGAGTATTGCTGTAAAACTCTGAAGTTATTCACTGTGTTTATGCACCACGAACTGATGAATAAATCTGACAACCATTCAGTTAATTTGATCAATAAAAATAAATTATGATGTTTATGTATATATGCAATAAATATAGGCAATAGATATGCTGGAACAGAGAATGATTTTTTTTTCTTTTCAACATTTAATTCACCCATAATAAATTTCTTAAACTAAACATTATGTCTAATTATTTCTAATTATAACATCAGTATTCTAATCATCATAACATTCAAAATTAGTTTGTCAAATCTGTGCTTGTACATTTTCACATTGATTTTGCATAAGAGATCCAAAATTTATAAATTCCCTAAAGAAAAAATGTTTGTTTACTGCAAAATAGCATGAGAATTAAAGGTTGTTATTTCATTACTAGAAGTTAACATTTTGCAATGTCTGTCATTGTAGCAGGCAGAATAATAGCCCCACAAAGATGTCCAGAACACATCCTGATAGCTAGAACCTGTGAGTGTTATCTTACATGGCAAAATTAACTTTTCAGATATGATTGAAAATCTTGAGATAGAGAAATTACACTGCATTATCTTGGAGACAGAAAGGGAAGGTCAGAGGGAAATATGATTATGGAAGAATGATCAGAGAGATGCAACTTTGCTGACTTTGAAGATGGAGGAAGGGAACCATGAACCGAGAAATGTGGAGGCCTCTACAAGATGGAAAAGTCAAGGAAACAGATTCTTTCCTGGAAGCTACAGAAAGAAACGTAGCCCTCCCAAGAGCTTGATTTTATCTCAGTGGTACCAGTGTCAGACATCTAATCTACAGAACTGTAAGATAATAAATGTGCATTGTTTTAAGCCATTAAATTTACTGTTATTCTTGGTTTCACTTTCTGAGATTTCATTTACCCACAGTCAACCGTGGTCCAAAAACAGTAAATTGAAAATTCCAGAAATAAATAATTCATAAGCTTTAAAATGTGTACCATTCTGAATAGCATGCTGAAATCTTACACTGTCCCACTTTGTTCTGCCTGGGACATGAATCATCCCTTTGTCTAGTATATTCACACTGTATGTGCTAGCTGCCCATTAGTCACTTAGTAGCCGTCTCAGTTATCATATCAACTGTCCTGATATCACAGTGCTTATGTTCAAGTAACTCATATTTTACTTAATAATGCCACATTCACATAACAATTATTATAGAATATTATTATATTCTCTTTCATTATTAATCATTGTTGTTAATCTCTTACCGTTCCTAATTTATAAATTAGACTGTATCATAGATATGTATGTATAGGAAAAGACATAGTATATATAGGGTACAGTACTATCTGCCGTTTCAGGCATCCATTGGGAGTCTTCGAACTTATGCCCATGGATAAGAGGGGACTACTGTAACTGTAAATGTATATTATACTTCAAAGTTTCTATAATTATTGTCATACCTTGAAAACATTTTTTAAGACCGAGAAATGTACATTTCATTTATATTTAGTATACAGATAAATATCTAGTTGTAACACTATATATACAGGGCAAAATCAAAAGAAACATATAAGTGAAGCATAAGAAAAGAATCAAGCTCTTTTTTTCAAATAATTATACTTTCATTTTGGAGGCATGGTGTGAGGATGAACAGAAAGATATATATATATAAAACAGACTCACAAATATAGTGGACAATTTGGTGACAGATAGAGGGGAGGGGCTTTGGGGGCTGAGAGAATGGGGCAAAGGTTTAAATAAGTACAAATTAGTGGTTGATAGATGGTCACAGAGATGGGGAGCACAGCAGAGGGAATGCAGTTAGCATTAATATATTAGCTAGGCGAAAAACCAGAGGAGAGAAGGAGCAATTAGGAGGATCTTTTTATAAACTATATTGATGTCTAATCAATGTACTGCATACTTGAAACTAATTAAAATATATAAAAAGTCTTATAATAAAAGCAAGATGGGGATGTTCAAAGCCTCTGAAAATGATTCAAAGGGTAAATGCCATCAGATCAAATGATCTTTGCATGAAATTTATTCTGTAGTGGCCAAGCTCACAAGTGATATTGGCTGATCACAAGCTTG
>NW_006431805.1:602441-618991 GCF_000325575.1 Pteropus alecto | reverse complement strand
CCGTTATACCACATCCTTTTACTCTTTGAAAAGACTAGTTCATCAGTTGTGAAATTCAACCTAAAGTGACATGATTAAAAACATATTCTCAAAAAATTATGGGTATACACACATACACATACACAAACACCAATGCAAGTAATTTCATATATGAAGTCAAATTATTTTTTTGCCTTCACTATTGTATAGTCTGTTATTCTATGCCAAAATATATGCATAAAGTGTAGAACATTCGGTATTTGTCCTGAATTCTAACTTTGGAAATTTGCTTATGGTTATATAATTCAATGAACTACGTTTATCTCTAATGGACCTCTGAATGAATGCACAGGAATAAAGTACAGCAGTTACTGAGAAAAAATAGAACTGAACAAATAAAATCTCTGCACAATAGGAATTATATACATAGCAATATATGTTGCCATAATAAAAAAGAAAAACAATTTGAGTGATTTATAAAAGTTGATGGTTTGGAAAAGCAAGAGAATCCAACTGACAGTGATACTTGCTCTTGCTCCCTATACCAAATAAAAAATAAAAGCTCATTCTAAATTTTTTTAAAAATTGAGGACATCTAAATAAATAGAAAATGCTATGAATGAGAAAAATACAATGCTATAAAGAAATATCCCCCAAATATTTAAAATTAGCATATGATAAAATAATATGAACTCATAATTTTCTTAAACTCCTTTGACATTTTTAACAACATGTTAGGTGAAACAATAAACTAACTTTGAGAATATGATTTAGAGGGGCAGTAGCATTTTGCATGAAGTAATTAATATTTTTGCTTTAAGATTTTATAGCCTGCACTTTCCAAATTCAATCAGGCTTTAGTTCATTATTATTGCTTTCCTAAGGCATTGCAAAAATCAGACTTTTTTTTTTTTTTTTTTACCATGTAAACTACATTAGATGAGTCCAGATTTCAGTACCTTCTATTGATTAACAACTAGGTGGGTTTAAAAAATATTCCGTGTGGAATCGGGAATGTGTAATTTCTTCAAAAATAATAAATATTTCTATGAACAATTTATTTTTTGCAAGTAAACAGATCCATGTTTCAGCCCTGTAGTCAGTATATACCTATTTAACTACTTAACTGCAATGTGCTTTGGTTCATTAGGTGGCTACTGCTGTGTCTCAGCCTAGTTAAAATTTCACAGCAAGTTAATCTGTTTTATTACAATGAGAACACAAGTGATAACATCCTCACCATTTAGCAAATACAGGGTTAACAATATTTGTAATAAATCAGTAAGAGTGTTTAAAAAGGAAAATTGCAAATCTAAAACTCCAATCATTTTTGCTCATTGATGACTTCATTTTACTTGGCATTTATGACATTTACGGCCCTGTTACTCTTCATGTATTTTATCTATGCCTCATAAAAAATAGCTGTAGCTCTTCGGAAACATAGCAGCAGTCTTCTCCAGATTCGAACAGAGGAGGAACCTCTCCAAAATTGATATACTTAATCAAATCTCTATTTCCCCCTGAAATTAGTAAAAATATCTCAGATTCTAGAATACATTTATATAGCTCAAGGCTTATGCCTAAAAAGAAAAAGCTATTATAGAAATTGTTATTAATTAGTACATATTATCCTATCTTCTACCATACAATTGCCTTTCATGGGGGATATATCACAAATGGTAAAAAAAGACCTTCATCATATTAAATAATTTGAAAGTACATTTGAACCCTAATAAACAGCAGGGTCAATGCTTAGAAAATTGAGTTTTATACAAAGTTTAACTCAGCCAATTTGGTTTAAGGTTTAGTTTACTAGCACTAAAGTATCAATTCTGCCCATTTTTATGAAGATCCTTTAATTCATCTCAGTACATTCTTTTACATCCTTGAAAATATGGTAGTAAACACAGAACTTATTAACAGACACATATTAAACATGTATTTATATGTATGTCTACATGTGTAGTTGACTTTTTTGTAGTTGTCTTTTAATAGCTACCATCTCAATGATAAATTGTGACCTCTGATGTTTTATTATGTTGAATTTTTCAAGCATTCGGTAACATTATATAATATAGAATTTTTTTTTAATTTAATTGGAATTCAACTCTCACTGTAATTACTCTTACAAATGTTAATTTATTAATGAGCTCCTAAAGGACTTAATGGCATTTCACTGCTGAGGACTGGCTTTTGTGTTCCTTCTGTACTGTCACCAGAGTTCTTCAGAAGCAGAACAGATTGTAACTTGACAGACTTTAATAATAAAATCTGGGACAGAAAAATTAAAAAAAAAATTGTTCACTGTTGCTGCTAATTTAATTTACCACTAATTCTGAGGAAGAAATTGATACCCAAATTTGGTATCTCTGAATACTATTAGAAGCATGACACTTCATAGATCTTCGTGAATCAGTTTAAGAATTAGTCTGTGTTCCACAATCACCAATTTGCAATTATATTTAAGTTCACATAGTTGGATATGATAGGGGCTTTCCTGAATTAAAAATAAATAAATAAATAAACAAACAAACACAAAGAAAGAAAGAAAGAAAGAAAGAAAGAAATAGGATAATGATTGATATATATAGCCCGATGCCACTACCTTCAATATAAACCTACTCTGAGAACCAAAAAGAAAAAGGAAGGAAGGAAGGAAGGAAGGAAGGAAGTAAGGAAGGAAGGAAGGAAGGAAGAAAGAAAGAAAGAAAGAAAGAAAGAAAGAAAGAAAGAAAGAAAGAAAGAAAGAAAGAAAGAAAGAAAGAAAGAAAGAAAGAAAGGGCCAATTGAGAATGCAGCTGGAACCTGTAACCATGAAAGAGTTAAAAAACCACAGGCATATCCTGTTTGTGATCTATGTATTTGGACAAACGACCCTCACTTCTTTAATGTGATCAACTTGTTCTGGAAGAGGCTGACAGCTTAAGGAAATCAGGCATAATATCTGTTCATAGCATGTAAATGGGAGAATAAATAGTTCTGTGGGAAAATGCATGACTATCAAATTATGTCTTGGACTTGGACCTCTACCACCCAGCCAAATAAACACATGCGCACACACACACACTCACACGCGCGCGCGCGCGCGACCCTCAATTCTCACTCAATACATCTTTATCTCATGTTCTAAAAGATAATAATCACTTTGTCTTTCCATTGAACATTTAGAATAAGACTCAGCTAGTAATTTTTCAGTGAATTTGAATTATCACAAAATATCCTCTCTTTGTTAACTAATTTTAGTACCAGATGTTCACATGCTAATGCCACTGCCTTGTGACCATTTCCTATCAATTCATTAATTGCCAGCTGCTCAGGCAAACAAAATACACAGCTAATCAGATGGTATTGGTAAACAGAAGTAACAGCTTCCTACTTAAATTTCTTAAATTTGTTATCAGAGAAAACTATGGCACACTGATATTATAAAGTTCCACAAATACAGAACAAATGCATTATAAGATTTCTAAATGTCAAATAGTAAATAGATTTTCATACCAGTCAGGTATTTTAACAATTTTTCCGTCAGTATTTTTTCATGTTCAGTGATATAACTGAAGGATGGATAGCCTTGCAAGCCTAATGATCATAATGCAATTTCCATCTTATGGTATAGCTATGTTAGTTATTAGCTACACATGCTAATGACTGAGCCAACAGTAGAAGGATCTGAGTCAGAACTAAAAACTATGTGCCTGATGTAACAATATTCTCAAACTAGTTTCTGGCATATAAAACAAATAAACAAATAACAGCAACAAAACAATAGCATTTGTTTGCAACTTGTAATGCCTTTTCTCATTTTAAAATTAAAATCTGTATCACTAATGATCATCTATATTGAAAACCTCCTCAAAGCTTAATATCCAATGAATCATTAGTTTTCATTCATTTGTCCAACAAACAATTGTTGAGTGCCTAATGTACCTGTTGGAGACAGAAGGAAAGCTTATGGGTGTTTTCATATGGCCTATAGACGCTAATAGTTCAAACTAAAGATGAAATAATCCACATGTAAACATTCAAAGATAATTTAAATAAAATTCAAGTTGAATCAATTTCTTTTTCCCCCCTCTTTAATTCCTACCTTCACCCCACTTCCAACCTTGACCTATGGATGTTGCTGTCTCCTTTTTTTAAGAACTGGATCTCTGAAGGTGGGGCGTCTCCTCCCACATACTTGCAGGGCACAAGGTGCACCTGGGGCCTGGCGCACCCGGGGCCTGGCGCACCCGGGGCCTGGTCCATGCCTCTACCTGGGGAACGGACCCAGAATCTTCTATATGTAAAGCAGACGTGCTAACCACTACACTATAGATGCACCCCCTCAATTTCAATATTAGACTGGACACCCACCCCTCTCCAGTCCCCACCAGATCCCTAACACATTTTTTTAGTGGCATCAAGATCAAAGCAGTCATTACAGGTAAATAAATGTTCTCTAGAGGGAGGGCCCAGTACCTGTATATGCATTTAATGGTGGGAGAACTCTTGGTCCCAGTACAGTTAAGAGGCTGCACAGAGGAATGTATATAGGAGAAGGTACTTCGTCCTCAGGCTAGCTCTTGGCTATGATATTGGTTTGTACTTATTACTATTTCTATATGGATTCTTGAGCATAAAAATAAATAAAATAATATTATCTAATAAACACTGAGTACTTACTAGATGCTAAACAATGCTTTGTGTTAATAAGCTTTATAACATTGAGTCTCACATTAACGCTACGAGGTAGGTACGATTATTATCCCCATTTCATTGGGAAATAGGCAAACTGAGATACAGGTAGGTTACTTTGGTAAAGTAACATACCGGAGAATGGTGAAACCAGGATTCAAATACAGACAGCTAGTCTGGAATCAGGGCTCATGTTCTTACCTATTATGCCATACTGCCTCTAATGAAATATGCTTCTTAATATCTCTTACTTAGCTAACAAACAATGATAGCTCTAGCCAAAACAAGTATGTAATTCTATAAATCCTTTTGGGGTTAATAATAATCCTTATTAAGTTTATAAATATTTGTTTCATTGTTGTGTTTTGATAAGATAATATAACACAGTCCTTTATACATATTAAACCTTTCCTAAATCAGTGAATTCGGTGTTCTTGGTCTTTGTTTTCTAACAGAAAATGATTAAAATTATAATAAAGTAAGCCAATATTCAGGAATAACTATCAATTCTGGCCAACTGTAAAGCTAATTGAAATATACTTGCTATTTAAAAAAAAAATCTGTGTTATTCTTTTTTCTGCCAAGATTACTGGTGATGCTGGACTTTTCATCCATCCTATTTAATATGCTCTAGAACACTTTTTCTCAATAAAATTTTCTGCAATAACAGAAATAATCTATACTTGTGTTGCTTAATATAGTAGCCACCAGTAACATGTGACTATTGAGCACTTGAAATGCAGCTAGTTCCAACTAAGGGACGGAAGTATTCATTTTATTTAATTAATTTAAATAGAAATAGCTCCATGTGGCTAGTCGCTATTATATTAAACAGTGTTGCTGTAATAGATATTGTTCTATGCATCTAAGATTCATTGTTAATTGTTTACATTCATGGAGCTGGGGAAGTTTATTAAACTATAAGAAGATATATAATTTCTTTAGAAATCTAAGCTCCTAAAAATCACATCACTTCTCAGAGTTCTCAAAAGCTATGTTTTCTGTCCTACCTGTGAAAAGAAAATAAAAAAAAGACAACAGCAGTGGTGAATGATCAGCCAGGTCTATTTGCCCATGTGTAAGCAGTTTTCACTGCTTAAGGGCATTTGCAAAAATCAGCACATCTAATCACCAAAATTGTCACACTGAGGAGGAATATTTGCACACTGGTAGAAGAAAAAGGTCCAAATGCAATTATGTCCCTTTCAATTTGACATCATTCTAGTTAAGGTAGTATAATTTCACTTAGAAAACAAACTGCTTATTCATTCATTTTTATAGAGATTTCTTAAAAATTTACTTAACATGTTATGTTTTTCTGAAGAAATAGAAATTAGTAGGTTTTGTTTAATGAATATGGGGGAGATTAGCATGGAGAGTTTGATTTGATAAACATATTTCAAGTAATACTTTAAAAAGAGTGTAGTCTTGGAGCCTGTTCAAAGTAGAGCCAATTATTAAATATTCGGTAATTTTGTGAGCCAGGTATTAAACTGTAGTTTGTAATCAGCGTTAGTGGAAATATATACACCATAGAAATTGGCAAATGTTATTAATAAGAGTTTTTTATTTCTTTTTCTTTTGTTTTGTTTTGTTTTTGGAGAGCTGGTTTACAGGCATGCCATTGGATGCCAGCTCAAATATAAAATCTCAAATACTAAACAATGATGTTCGTTATGAGAATTCGAGATTTTTATTTCATTCTAGTATTCAACTTTACCTGAGTAGGCAAATATTAAGTTTATGAGTAAGTATACTAAGTACTGTGTTTGAGTGTATGAACATTAGAACAAACACGAGTAGGCTGTCATTATAAAAATACATATTATGTGAATATACACTCAATCACAGTTGTCTGCATCCAACATCATAAAGAACCTGAAAAATCAGAGACAAATATAGCACACTAACAAATTATATACTAGAAAAATTTTAAGATCAGAGAATGTAGAAAAGTTTAAATCATTATGTGTAGTTGCCATTCTTATGACTCAGGAACTCTGGTCTCATAGAGTATAAAACAAAATCTGCAAAAGCATGTTTTCAAAATAGTATATATAAGTTCAGTTTGTCTATTCAAATTTTAATTAAAAAAATTTACAATGATTAATTCTGTTTGTCTCCCCCTATTAGATTGGAAGCCTTAAAAACCACCTGATAATTAGTAGGGACTCAATCAATGAAAAAAATATATATGGACCCACAAACTTTTTAAACCAGGTATGGGTGTCTGTCTTCTCCTGATTCAATTAATTGTTAAAAAAGTTTGCTTGCTAACAAATGACAAATCAGCTTACCTGAATTACAATGAGAAGTTAACATGGCTTATAGATTAGCTTGACCAGTTTTCTGATGTAGACTCAATTAAAAGAAAAGCAAACATAGAAACAAAGTAGAAAAAAGTGAGATCTATTCGGCATAAAGGAAAATTGAAGCACAGAAATATTAAAATAGCTGCTCCCAGCCTCTTTGATCAGAAATATTTAATGTTAGAAATTAATTATATACCCAGTCATTCACTAACTTGATAGCCTCTATTTATCATATAGTCCTAATATTCACAGCACATATTGCAAGACCTGCTTTCAAAGATAATTGTGATCACAGTATCATGATCATCAGTGACAAGGCACAAGCATCAGTTTAACACAAATCATGCTAAAGAAGAGCAGTAGGTGTTCAAAAGGATTCTGAAACCTTGTTTCAACTTCACAGCATGTTTTTAATTTTATTTCCTTGGACATTTTAAAATGATATAAAAAGAGAGAAAGTTTTACTTGAAAGTAAATATGTGCGCGCACGTGTGTGTGTGCGTGTGTATGTGTGTGTGTGTGTGTGTAAACAATAAGAATTTAAACATATTAAAATGTTTGATAGCTCTACTGGTGAATTCTCATAAATTTTAATAAAACTAAACACACTTTTTTGGATTTTGTTTGGTAATGTGTCCTAATTTCTTACTGTGCATATCAAGTTTCTGATATAGATTTGTTTTTCTTCAGCTGTGTTTTAAATTGTAGAAAACAGAGATATAGCAGAAATACTAACAGATCTTTAACTATAGAGATGCTACTCTAGGCGACACCATAATCACATTAGATTATACATACTATAGAATGAATACTTGTCTTCTTAAAATTCCTATATTGAAACTCTGATACTTAATGTGATGGTATTTGAAGATGAGGCTTTTGGGAAGTAATTAATTGATCATGAGCAGGGAGCCCTCATGTTGTATTATTGCCTTTTTAAGAAGAGGCAAGGAAGTGCTTGCTTCCTCTCTTTCTCTTTGCCATGTGAAGGCACAGAAGAAGTTGGACATCTATCTGCAAACCAAGGAGAGAGCTCTCACCGGGAACAAAATCAGCAGGCACCTTGATCTTGGACTTCCCAGCCTCTATAACTGGGTGAAATAAATTTCTCTTATTTAAACTATCTAGTTTATGGTGTTTTGTTACAGCAGTCTGCCTGAACTAAGATAATATAATACACAGCAAAGAGGATTTTGTGGTCAGGCTGCTGTGACTTTCCCTAAGTCATAGTAGATTTGTCAGAAATCAATTAAATTTCATAGTTAGGATATTACTTTCTAAATATGAAATGTTAAATTTCCTGATCATTCATATTTTGGAAGGACAGTTTATTTCTAAATGGTAAATATAAAAGATCAAGTGACTTCAAATATTTTTATAAAACAATGAGTAATACTAATCAAAATATCTGTTTTTTATGCCAAGCCACTAGGATTAAAAAAAAATTGTAAATGTAAGTAGAAGGAATGTGGTTTTGTTTAAATTTAGTTCCCGTAGACCCCAAGTAGTAATATATGATGAAGTCTCAATAAATAGGTTTGCCTACTGCCTGTAGGATTCAAATAGATCGAACTTTGAAAATGCGATTCACCAAGAAGCACATTACAAACAAATTTATTTTGCAGTACGGATCAACAGAGGTGTGAAATTTCTGTCCTTTATAGTTTGTTATTATACAGATAGTATCATATTGATAATTGTTCTTGAAAGGAGGGGTGAAACTTTTAACATATGAACACCCATTTGTCAATTAATTAGAAGATTTTTATTATGGTATTTCCTGTGAATTATTATTTTAAATCTAATAATGTCACCATCATACAATAACACCTTTGTAAATACAAACAAAACTTGGCAACTATGTTAAAAGCCTCTCACTAATCACTGAAATAACTTTAAAAAATATTTTTTCTTAATTTTCCTATCATCCTCTGATGAAAATATTATACTTCTATAGATTTGTAGAGAATCTTTTTTCAAAAAGGATACAAAATAAATATATTTTCATCTAACCAGTCAAAATAACTTTATGAAAGTAGATTCAATTTTCTTCAGCATAAAATGGTTTCTATGTATTTAGTAGGACTTAAGTGTGTGATTGAATATGAATTTATAAAAAATGATTAAATTTTTAAAAGAAGCATCTAATTTTATGTTTGTGAAGGTTTTGTCTTTTTATAAAAGCTTGCATATAAAATAGACAAATCAGCAAGAAACAAAAATATTGTTTTATTGCTTTAATATGCTAAAATATTTGGATTATTTAAGAAGATAATTATCTTTTCCATTTCTATCATCATCACCACCAATAACCAAACTCTAGTCATGAACCACTTCCCCAAATGTCTCTTTGCTTTAAATTCTACACAAAGCTACCAAAACTCCCATTCAACCAAAAGGTAGCTGATTCAGTTTGAGTTAATAGTAATTAAGAAAACTAAATGAATGACTTTTGAAGAGCCATAAGCATGCTTCTTTTGAAAGTATATTGTTATAATTTCAAACCATGGATGACAATTCCATTAATTTAAACCACACTTTGTTTCTTAATAGATTCCAAGTTTTGTGTGGAGTCATATATACTTAGTAGCCACTCAGTGTCAAAATCATAGGAAACTTATTCCATCTTTTAAATAATGTTTATGGGTATTTTTTTTCCTCTCAAAAAGAATTCTGATTCCCAGTTTATACATTGATCAAATATTCAAATAACAGAGCTCTGATTAGCTAGGGTGGACTAATCCACTGAGAGCCATAGTCTTTATAGGAAGCATACTCATACTTAGCCATGGAAATAGAGAAAACTTAATTAAAAATTACCAATTTTTATTTTCCTTTCCTACACAGTTTGTTATATTTTTTTTTCATTGTTTTAAAAGTTTCCAATACTGGAAACTAATTTAAAATAAAACAAAAATGTCCACAATCTCACATTTCTTCTGCCTTCACTTCTCTCACCCTGATGTGCATCTATTACAATCATATCAATATTGCAAGACCCAGTTTAAATCCATCGACTATAATGCCTTTGTGATCCCTGCTCCCTCTCTTCTCCAAGTGAGGTATGACCTCTCCCTCTTCTAAGTTTTTGTATACTTGGTGATCCTCTATGCTATCCATCACAGTATGTCTTGTTAATGCAACTTATTTGTTGTTTATCTCACATTTAGTTTGTGGGTCCTGGAAGTGAGATATGTATATCTCAAGCATATAATATTTGTTGAATAAAGTAATAAAGAAACAAATCAATGGGTTGCTCTGATTAACTATACTCTTTTGACCCTATATGCCCTTATATTACCTCCTCACCAAAAGGAAAAGTATATTAAACAGATTAGTTCGTGTGATACTTGAAGAGAGGGTTGAGAGGCCATATGACAAACTAATAGGGGACATAGGGAGGGCTTATAAAATATTATTTGTGTTTCATTACCCAATGGTCATGAAATTTTGAAAAACAGCATTCTCATCATGATAATGGTAATGATCTAAATTATTAAAAATATTTGCTAAATGTTTCACAGTGTTTAATCTATATTTTATTAACATTATCTCTAGACAGCCAGTGAAATAAGTAGGATAGATTATTACTATGACCTTTATTTTGCTGTTGAAGAAACAAGTTCACGCAGGTTAAATGTCATATCCAAGGTCATTCAGCTCTTAAGTGGCAAAATCAGAACCAGAACTCAGGTCTTTCTATCTATAAGACCTGTATGGTATATATTATCCTACAACTGCCTTTCAAACACCAAAAGGATGTACAGTGTTTACTTTGTTTCACTCTAGGAATGGGAGTGATTTTTGTATACTTTTCTCTGTCATTACTCTGGCCACCCCTCCCACACACGGTGCTCATGATTGCAAGACAGGAAGCTAGAATTAAAAGTTACATCTGTGGTCATGGAATGAAAACAAACAGCAACAACAAAACAAAAACAAACAAACAGAAATACCTCAGTACGCCTAGTCAGAAATGAAATTCATTAATACTATATGGGAAGCAATTGAGTCAATGAGCTATGTTTATTCTGAAGACATAGTGGTATTGCTAGTATTTTATCAAAATTTACATGTAATTAATGATGTTATCCTTTTCTAAATCATGACTCTTACCTTTATAACAGAGGCCCCAGCTCTGGAGAGTGGACTGTGAATCTGAGCTGCAGCAGCCATGTTGGCAATAGTATTTAGATGGTTCATCTGATTCATTGCCATGGCAACTGATGCAGGAGGTAAGCTGACGGGAAGTAAGGGATGAGGCATCATCATAAATGGCAGATCCAGCCCTAAAAGAGACAGTGCATGTTAAATTATTACATTTGTTATGTTATTTGGACAAGGGAAAATCACACTAAAGTTGATGCTATGAAATAGTAGAAAAAAGTAAATTTGTTCTTGTTGGATTTTTTTTAAATCAAATTTCATCATATTCTACTATATCTTTGGGCAGTTAATATTACCCGTGGGATTTAATATTGTTTATAATTTTTTAAATGTTCATATATCCACAAACTTATTTATCAATATCCCTTTTTCTTTCTCTTATTCTCAAAATATTTATAAGGTGCAATCTTTTTACCCATAAAAAAATTTTAAAACAAACATCATTTTGTTAAACAGAAAGAAGTAACTAGATTTTTAATCATTATAATATGCTGATGTGTCAATAGTTTCTCTCTTAACATTTTACTTAGGAGACATAATAGTGGTGCTAGTAAAGACAGGATATAGATTCTCTACATTCAAAATTACTGAAGAAAGTAAGACTTGGAATGTGTTCTACCTTTTAGTTATAAATCTGTAAAATTTATAAATGCTTATAGCTCCAATTTGAAGCTTTCGACAATAAGGAATAACCCCCCTATCAAATATCAATGTGTTTTCCAGTTTAATAGCAAATTGTAACATTTTTGAATTGTATCTGGAATTATTTGTTTTCTAATGTAAGGTGAAATCATTTTCACACATTTTAAATTACTTAAAGGATTATCTCTCAAGTACTATCCATATTTACACTTGTGGTGGCTACAGATCTGTCATCATGAAAAAAGTAACAAATTAAAATGGTTGTCTACTTATCACTTATAAGATTGGAATTTGTGAGAAAACACCTTTGAGCAGAGGCTAGGGAAAGTTAGTCTAACATTATGGATGTTAATATGGGTATGATGAGTAAACCACAGGACTTTACAATGTATTTTAAACTATTGCCTCAACAGTAATCTTGCGCTCTTTTGGACAGAAGCCCAGAAACCAGTAATCTTTAACAGATGTTCTAAAACATTCTTGCCTATAATTTTCCTAAATTGTTACAGATTATAGAAATTCTACGACGGGCAATGTTTATGTTGGTTTTACACACAATTATCAACTATTAATAACATCCGTTTTCCTCTTTGCCATCCTCTCATTTTTTCATTCTTCCCATATCATAACAGCAAGTGAACAATGATGAATATACTGGACATATACTCAGAAGCCCCCTAAATCTCATTCCTCAATCAACACTAACAGTAATACAGACAAACACTGAAAACATATTTTTAAGACAAAAAAAAAGGAGGCTAAAAGGAAGAAATACTATTAATTGATTTGAGATACACCTCCTGGGTTCAGCAATGATGGTTGAATTAAAGTCATTAACAAAAATAATTCAAAGGCAATTCAATGCAAACAAACAAACAAAAAAACACACTTTCAGATATGGCAGGTCTCATATAACACTAAAGTGATCACCTCAATTAAAGGTACTCCTAAATGAAAATAATTACCAATATTCTGATCGAGACAGCCACAAAATGTATTGTTATCAGAATTACAAAAGGATTTTTAAAAAGCTGAAATTTAAATTCTGTGTGGAATCTAAGAAGGGGAACATACTCTGTACTCCCTATGACCCCAAATCTCCAAAGAATATTAAGTATTTAAAAAATTTCCCCTATTACTTCACTTATGGCTCACTCTCTCTAAATCCCTTTTAGGGGCAATCTACAAAACCAAACTTTTCAGTTATGAAACATTTTTTACTCTGATTATTAATTATCAGAGAAGCCTCAAAAGAGTGCAGACACTGAATTCAAAATGGCCTCTGTACCCCCTTTTAAACTAGAACTGTATTTGCAGTTGGCCTTCTAAAATTATTTAGTTACATATAAATTTTTATACTTTACTCATCATACAGCTTTGCTATAATGATGGAATATTCTATAAAATGTATTAAATTAATCACCATTTATCTTTCCCCTAACACCTTCACTTTATGCATAATAGCAATCATCAATGACCTAAATAGGCTTCTATATATAGTGCATTGTATATTCCCTCTCTTTTATCACAAACTCAATGACAGACTTCAATTCTTTGTGTACTCAGTGTTTTAGTAGCAAATTGATCAAACTGTAAATGAAAAGTAACCATCAGTGCCTCCTTTTATTGCTCAAAATGCTTAAATAAGCCTTTGTTCAATTTACACTTCCCTTAATGGTATAATAATCTTTCCTCATTCTCTAAGATTTTCAGCCTCAATCAGACACCATCTGGCCATATCATATCAACTCATCTGCCTTCTTACAGTCCAATTGACATGCAAACTATATGCAAAGTACAAACAGAAGTTAACTGTCCATGGACAGTTTTAAAATATAATTTATCAAACATTTCGAATGACCACAAAGGACTTAAAAGTTACTCTTTCAGATCATGACCTGCAATAACTGTCAATTGACTATAACACTCTATACTCTAAGCTAATATTTACATTACAGGACAGTTTAACAGTGACTCCACATGAGTTGTACATGCAAAGCATATGCAAATATTGAATTATGTAAGTAAACCTTTTCCTAAAGCTGAAAACATTAAATTGAGAGCCATTGACAGTCCACGAAACTCCAGCAATCTGGCTCATTTAGTGACATGCCAGAAATGTACAGATACTTTCAATTAGTCTGGTAATGAAGATACTTTTTTTCAAAGTCATCAAAAAAATGGGTTATCTCTTTCCTGTCAACCTCAAGGACATGATGTAAGCTACTATAAGCATTATTCCTAACACATCTTAGTGTTCTGCCAACTACAAAACTTTTATGTAAGTTCATGGCACCACCTCTTCCTAGCCATAAAGAACCAAACGTCAGTAACACTCTAATTCTCCCTCTAAAATCCCACATTCATTCAATTTCCAAGTCATGCTGACCTCCATAATATCTGCCACTTCTCCAGTCAGGCATCAATTCCATGGTACTTGGTTGGTATCCTGTCTTCCCGGTAGTTTTTCCTATGCCATTTCATTTGCTTTTCCACTTCAGTCTTAAGACTTTAGTGGCTACTTACTGTCTCCAGAATAAACTATAAATTCTTTGGTTTCATATGAAATTACTCTCCTAGCTTTGATATTTCATTATATTCCTCTATGTATGCTGTACTCCAGATCCACTGGACTATTTGAAGCTCGCTACAGTTTAATTCACCTTAGTCTTCAGTCTTGTTCATGCCCCTCTCTGGAATCTACTTCTCTAATCATATTTTGGGGGAATAGTAAAGGTTCTCCACCTTTTGTAAAAAAATCAACAGACTGTTTTTAGAGCAGTTTTAGGTTTACAAAAAAATGAGGAGAAATTAGAGACTTTCCATATACTTTCTCTCCACCAGCAGTTTCCCATCTTGTTAACATCTTATATTAGTGTGGTACATTTACTATGATTGATAACTCAATATAGATACATTATTACTAAATACAGTCCATAGTTTGCATATGGTTCATTCTTTTATAAATTTTATTTTGTTATTTTCAAGCATACAGTACTTTGGTTAGACATTTATGTAGTTTATAAAATGATCCTCCTAATTGCTCTTTCTCTCCTCTGGCTCTCCACCTAGCCATTACATTAATGCTAACTACATTCCATATGCTGTGCTCCCTGTCCCTGTGACCATCTATCAACTAATTTGTACTTCTTTAATCCTTCACCATCTTTGTGTTACACATTCTATGGCATTTCACAAATATACAATATAATGTATCAGCCATTCCAGTATCATACAGAATAATTTCATTGTCTTAAAATCCCATGTGTTCTACCTACTCATTCTTCTTCTCTTACATTTGACTTTTGCTGTCTCTGGATTTACTTTTTCCTGAATGTCGTACAGGTGGATTCATGCACTATTTAGTCTTTCCAGACTAGTTTTGTTTCACTTAGCAATATGCACTTAAGATTCATCCAAGAATTCATAGCTCATTTGATTTTATTTCTAACTACTATCCCATGGTATGAATGTACCACAGTTTGGTTACTCATTCACCTGTTGAAAGGCATCTTCCTTGCTTGAAACTTTTAGCAATTACAATACAGTCACCATGGACATTGGTATGTAGAATTGTGTTTGGACGTAAGTTTTCAATTCATTTGGACAAATAGAAAAAGCTATATTTAGCTTTTTGAGAAATGGCCAAAATATTTTTTAATGCGCCTGTACCATTTTGCATTTCCATCAGCAATAAATGAGAGCTCCTGTTGCTACATATCCTTACCAGCAATTGATGTTGACAGAGTTTTGAATTTTAGCTGTTCCAATAGGGGTATCTCATTTTAATTTGAAATTAACTAATGACATATGATGTTGGACATGTTTCTATATGCTTATTTACCATCTTTATATCTCATTTGATGAGATGTCAGGACTTTTGCTCATATTTAATTGTTATTTATTTATTATCATTGAATTTTAAGAGTTCTTTAATAATTTTCTCAGTCCTCTATCAAGTATATGTTTCATAAAGATTTTCATCCACTCTGTAGCTTGTCTTTTCATTTTCTTATCAGTGTGTTTTATAGAGCAGCTTAAAAATTTTAATGTTTAAGTCCAATTTATCTTTTTTTTTCTTTAAAGGAACATGCATTTGATATTATATCTAAAAACTCACTGTCAAACCCAAGATCACCTAGATTTGTCTGATGTTATCTTCTTATAATTTTAGAATTTTGAAATTTACATTTATGACCGCTTTTGCCGTGTCCCAAATGTTTTGACATGTTATACTATCATTATCATTCATTTCTATGTATCTCGTGATAGCTCTTTTTATTTCTTCTCTGACTCAGTTATTCTTCAGTAGCATGTTGTTTAATCTCCATGTATCTGTGGTTCTTCTTGATTTGTTTTAGCAGTTCATTTCTACTTTCAAAGCATTTTGATCAGAGAATATGGTTGGTATGATTTCAACCCTCTTATATTTCTTGAGGCTATATCTATATGCCAGTATGTGGTCGATTCTTGAGAATGTTCCATGTGCACTAGCGAAGAATGTATAAGCAGCTGTTTTCGAATGGAAGGTACTGTAAATGTCAACGATGTCCAAATGATCTAATGTGTCATTTAAGGATGTTATTTCCTTATTGATTTTCTGTTTGAATGATCTGTCCATATCCGATGGTGTGGTTTTTAGGCCCCTGCTACGATAGTGTTTTGCTCTGTTTCTCCCTTTAGTTCTGTTAGTAATTGCTTTACCTATTTTTGGGCTCCCTGATTGGGAGCATAGATATTAATAAGTGTTATGTCTTCTTGGTACAAGATTCT
>NW_006431805.1:589136-600964 GCF_000325575.1 Pteropus alecto | reverse complement strand
CCATTCTTAATTCTCTGTCATTTAAGTTACATATTTCTATGTCTATAAGCTTATTTTCTGGAGATTTTTCTCTTTCTTTCTGAGATGCCTCGTCACCTTGGTTGTTCATGGTGTTTAATGGACTATTTCTGTACATGGGCATTAATTGACATGTATTCTGATGTTTTCCCAGAGAGATATAAAATAAAAGTCTCTCTTTAGCCTGCTGTAAAGAAGGCACTTTTCTTTGGGTTTCCAGTAGGTGACATCTAAGCCTCTTGGATCCCTGCTTTAAACCTAAATGCTTGTAGATATTTAATCACACTTGCTACTCTCAGTTACAGTCCTTGTCAGTATTAGCAACAGCTTCGGTAGAGTTTGCTCAGATTCCCCTTGGGCTCTGTGGTGATCTGTCTCAGAGGGTATGGGGGGAGGGACCCTCTGGTTTGGGAATTGAGGGCTGTGGCTCAGCCTCGGTTTTGCAACCAGGGTCGGTAAAATTCAACTGTTGCTTTTCTGTGGTCCCATCCTGCTTCTCTGTCTTCTGACCTGAAGACTGGGCCCTGCCACTGCTTGCCACGTGGAGCTCACTGCAGTCCCAGGCAGGTCTGTTCAGTGAAGTCCCCGCACCTTCACCTTTCTCCCTCCTCCTGCAAAGAGCTCCAGCAGCGGTGAGAGGCAGCTTCTTTATTTCTCCGAGTCCACCGCCTGACACCTGGGGTTCTGACCTGTGGTAGCTCTTATGCACAGATGTTATGCTCTGATGTGATGGTGTACAGTTTGGGTGTTTTGTTGAGTTTTAGATGTTCAGTTTATTGTTTCAAGGGGAGAGATCTGGAAATATCTCTCACTCTGCCATGTTTTCTGCTTCTTTCTCATTCATTGTATTTTTGTAGGATTTTTTCTAAAGATCTTATAAATATTTTGTCAGGCTTATACCTAAGCATTTTATTTTTTATTGCTAATGTGAGTGGAATTTCATTTTAAATCTGAAATAGCAATTTTTTTTATTGCTGGTATATAGGAAAGCAATCAACTTTTGTATACCACCATGCTATAATCCCTTATTAGTTACAGGAGATTTTTAGTCAGATCTTTGGGATAATTTTACATAGAGAATCATGTCAACTTTGAACAAAAACAATTCCTTCTGTCCCAATATATGCATCATCCTTTCCTTGTCATATTGTATTTGCTAGGCCTTTCAGTAAAATGATGAATAGGTGTCATGAGAGAAGGCAACCTTGTTCTTCCTAATCTTAGGAGAGAAGTATAATTTCTCATCATTAAATATGAAGTTAGCAATAGATTTCTTTGTAGATGTTTTAACAAGTTGAGTAAGTTCCCCTCTATGCCTGTTTTTTCTGAGAGTTTTTATTATGTGTGGTTATTGTATTTTGCCATATCTTTTTCTGCATCTATTTTTTGATCATATGATTTTTCTTCTTTAGTCTGGTAATGTGACGGATTACATTAATTAATTTTTGAATGTTGAATCAGCCTTGCATACCTATAATTAACCCTACTTCATTATGATGTATAATTATTTTATACATGGCTGTATTTGATTTGCTAATATTATGTTGAGGATTTTTGCATGTATACTCAAGAGAGATATTGGTCTATAGTTTCTTTTTCTTGTAATGTTTGTCTTGCTTTGGTAATTGGGTAATGCTGACATAATAGAATGAGTTTGGAGGTATTGCTGTTGCTTCCACATCATGGAAAAGACTAGAAAGTTGTTATATTTTCTTCCTTAAATGTTTGGTCAAATTTACCAGTGATGCCATCTGAAGCTGGTGCTTTCTATTTTATTGATTCAATTTCTTTAATATATGTGGGCCTAAGCAGATTACCAAATTATTATTGTATGAGTATTGATAGATTATCTTTAAATAAATTTGTCAATTTCATCCAGATTATCAAATTTGTGAGCACAAAGTTGTAATATTCTTTTATTATCCTTTAAATGTCCATGGTGTCAGCAGTAATAGCCCTCTTTCATTTCTGATACTAGTAATTTGTATCTTCTCTCTTTTTCTTGGTGAGTCTGGATAGAGCTTTATCAACTTTACTAGTCATTTCAAATAACCAGGTTTTGGGTTCATTGATTTTCTCTATTAATTTTTAATTTTTAACTTCATTAATTTCTGCATCAATTTTTATTCATTTTTTCTTCTGCTTTAGGTTTAATTTTCTTGTCTTTTTCTACTTGCTAAAATGAAAACTTAGATTACTAATTTTATATCTTTCTTATGTTTAACATATTCATTCAATGCTATAAATTTCTCTCTAAGTATTGCTTTTGCTGCATCACACAAATTTTAATGACATTTTTATTTTCATTTAAAATATTCTTGAAATTTCTTCATTGACACATGTGTTACTTAGAAGTGTGCTGTTTAATCTCTAAGCATTTTTGGATATCCCAGCTGTTTTTTCTGTTATTAATTTTTATTTTAATTCCATTATGACTGGGAGCATATTTTGTATGATGTCTATTCTTTTAAATTTTTTAGGTATATTTCATGGCCCAGAATGTGGTCTATCTTGGTGAATGTTCTATGTGAATTTAAGAAGAATGTGTATTGTTGTTGGATGAAATATTCTATAAAAGTCCACTAGATCCTGTCGATTGACAGTTCTAATCAGTTCAACTATTCCTGACTTTCTGCCTACTGTATATGTTCATTTTCAATAGATGGGTATTGAATTCTCCAAATATAATAGTGGATTCATCCATTTCTCCTGGAAGTTCTATCAGTTTTTACTTCATATATTTTGACACTGTTATTGGGAGAAAATACATTAAGGCTTGTTGACGTCTTCTTAAGGAACTGACCTCTTTTATCATTATTCGATGCCCCTCTTATCCCTAAGAATCTTCCTTGCTCTGAAACCTGCTTTGTCTGAAGTTACTGTAACCAATTCTTCTTTTGTTTGATTAGTGTTAACATAGCATATATTTCTCCAATCCTTTACTTTTAATCAATGTGTCTTTATATTTAAAGTGAGTTTCATATAGACAACATATAGTTCAGTCTAGTTTTTGTTATGCACTCTGAGAATCTCTATTTTTATTGTTGTTGTTTTGCACTGTTTTGTTTGTTTGCTCTATACACGATTATATAAGAAGTATATTGCATATAAGTAAGGGCAAAGACATCAACATCCCAGGTAACTACAGCACATGGGGCAGTCTATGCTTTTAATTGGTATATTTAGACCAATCATATTTAAAGTGATCACTGATAGTTGGATAAGTAGCTATTATATATGTTACTGTTTTCTATTCACCATCCTTGTTTTTTTTTTCTTTTTAAAAATCTTGTCTTGCATGCTTTTGTTGCCTTCTCAAGTGTAAACTGATTTTTTTATTATTAATTTTTCTTTTCTCTCTTAGCATATTCATTATACTTATTTAAAAATGTTTAAGTGGTTGCCCTGTAGTTTTCAGTATACATTTAAAACTTGTCTAAGCCAATTTTTAAATACACTATACCACTTCATGTGTACTATAAGTGCCTTAGAGTAGTGTATTTCCAATTCCTCCCTCCTGTGCCTTATAAGATTTCTGTCATATCACTTATCACTAAGGTGCAATCACTCAACACGTTGTTGTTATCATTTTGAACAGAATATTATTTTTAGATGAAGTAAGAATAAGAAAAAATATATATTATTTACCTTAATTAAAAAGATTTAAATCTTTTCCCCCAGTTTTACTAAGAAATAATTGACACATATCACTGTATAAATTGGTCATACGGCATAGTGGTTTGATTTACATATATTGTAAAATGATTACTACAATTGGTTCAACTAACATCTATCTACTCATATAAATACATTAAGAGAAAAGAAAGAAAAAAAGGGAAGACTATTCTCCTTATGATGAGAACTTTTAGGATTTACTCTCATAACAACATTTTTATATATCATATAGCACTCTTAGCTATAGTCATCATGTTATACATTACATCCCTAGTACTTATTTATCTTATACTGGAAGTTTGTGTGGTTTGACCATCTTTCTCTAATTCTCTGTCCCCTACCTTCTACCTCTGGTAAATACAAAAATCTGATCTCTTATTCTATAAGTTTATTTTTTTGATTCCACATATAGGTGAAATCATACAGTACTTGTCTTTCTCTGACTTATTTTACTTAGCATAATGCCTTTGAGTTCCATTCATGTTATCACAAAATGGTAGGATTTCCTCATTTTTATGGGTGAACAATATTTCATTGCGCATATATGTTATCACAACTTCTTTATCCATTCATCCATCGCCATTTATCCATCAATGGACACTTAGGTTGTTTCTGTGTCTTGGCTATTGTAAATAATGCTATGTCTTGGCTATAGTAAATAATGCTATGAACATCAAGGTGCACATATATTTTCAAGTTAATGTTTTCATTCCCTTTGGATATATTCCCAGAAGTGGAATTGTTGGGTCATATGGTAGTTCTATTTTAACTTGTTGAGGATCCTTCACACTGTTTTCCATAACAGCTATACCAATTTACAATCACATCAATAGCGCACAAGGGTTCTCTTTCTCCAAATCCATGCCAGAATTTGTTGTCACATGTCTTTTTTGATGATGGACATTCATTCTAACAAGTAGAGGGGATATCTCATCATGGTTTCAATTTGCATTTTCTAATGGCCATTGATGTTGAGTATCATTTTATGTATCTCTTGTTCTTTCATATATCTTTTTTTTGGAGAAATATCTATTCAGGTCCTTTGCCCATTTTAAAATTAGGTTATTTTGGGTTATACACACACACACACACACACACACACAAACACACGTGTGTGTGTGTTTGAGAGTGTGTGTGTATGTATATATTGCTATTGAGTTGTATGAATTCTTAATACATTTAGGATATTAAGCCATTATCAAATAGATGGCTTGCAAATATTTTTCCCATTTTGTAGATTGTCTTTTCACTTTGTTGGTTTCCATTGTTGTGCATAAGCTTTTTAGTTTAATATATTTCCACTTCTTAATTTTTTTTTAATTTTTATTTTGTTACTTGTACTTTAGGTATAATTTCCAAAATATCATTACCAAGATCCATGCCAAGGAGATTTCTCCTCCTGTATTTTCTTCTAGGAGTTTCATGATTTCAGTTCTTACATTTATTTTTAACCCATTTCAAGATAATTTTGGGGAGTGTTCTAAGATTGGGGTCAAGTTTCATTCTTTTACATGTGAATATTCAATTTTACCAGCAATATTTATTGAAGACGTTGGTTTTTTTGTTTGTTTGTTTGTTCGTTTGTTTGTTTTTTCCTCCATTGAGTATTCTTAGCTCCCTTGTCAGATATTGGTTGACCATATAGGCTTGTATTTATTTCCAGGTTCTCAATTCAGTTCTATTTGTCTATTTTTCTGTTTTTATCATTTTGATGATATCATATCATTTTGATGACTATAGATTTAGAATATGGCTTGAAATAAGACAGTGTGATGCCTCCTGCTTTGTTCTTTCTTAGGATATCTTTTGCTATTAGGGGTCTTTGTGGTGCCATATTCATTTCAAGAGTGGCCTTTTTTTACTACTGTAATAAATGCCATTGGAATCTTTTTTTTTTTAACAGTTAAACTTTTATATTTACAATATTCTCTTCACTTTTGCCAGGTTTAAAATGTGTACAGAGCCTCGAAGGGTGAGAATTGTCAAGGGGAAAGAGGCTGGCTGAATCATGGGGTCCCTCATCCCCTCTCCCATGTCCCGGTTTGGGGAACTGCTGTCTATAGGATTCAGGGCCCAGGTCCCTGGCATTTAGAGAGTATGGCTATTTGGAGAGAAACCCAATTAAGCAGAAGGGGTGGGAAAAGAATGAAGTTTCCATGGGTAAAGGTGAGAGAAGAGACAGTCAAGTTCTGGGGAGCCAAGACCAGGGATTCTGGATCTGGCTATCAATGGAATACGGCATCCCAACCCCTACTCAACTTTGGCACTAACAACCCACAAAATTATGGCAAACGAGGATTCTTTCCTTTTCTACTAGTGGCCCTTAAACACATGTTTGTTTGTTTGTTTGTTTTCCTATAGACTCAAATCCTATCTCGAGTGCCCTCTGGGAAGTCACCTTACATACATTCTTTCAAATTCTTCCTGCTGGTGTTTACTCAAGCCCATCCCCACTGCCCCCTCCATTTGTTTCTCAGCACAGCTGATTTCAGTCTCTCCCTAACCTGTCCCCTGAAGCCTTTATTCCCTGTTTTCCTCCCCTCCACCACTCTATTTTTTAAGCCTTGACAGCTGAGGAAAGAGGGGGCAGGTCACAGGGAGTTGGCAGCTAAGGGTAAAAGCTGGTTTGACACTGAGACTTAGGATGGCTTCAAAGAGGGAGACAAATGGGGGAAAGGAAAACTGAGGCAGAGAGGGAGGAATGAGACATGGCGAAGATAGACACAGGTGGGCCCCCTTTAGGTGCTACCTCCACTTCCCTCATATCCATGTTTACCTGCTCTGGCCCAGGACTGGGAAATCCTTGGCACGTTTTGGGTTGTCTTTCACCCCAAAACTCAGCTACCCAGTTTGGCACGAATGAGCAATGTGAGGACTGAGGGAAAGGTTGTGCTCAGACCGCAATGAGGGCTTTGGCAGATCCCATGCCCCTGACCCCTAACTCAGAATCTCTGGGAAGGGAGGTGCAGAGCTTTCCCTTCTGGATTTGTACATTCCCATCAGCTTCTGTCAATTTAAAGTCTGTTCCCACCTGTTGTATCAGGAAGCATTAGGTGCTGGGCCTGAGGCCTGAGTATACAGAGAAATGCTGGAGAGAAAGGGACCATCTCCATGGGAAAACACACATTCACATGCAAAAACATGTTTCTGCTCAGAGAAAAGTGCCTCGGACCCATGGAAAAACAAGTTCCCAGACAGCACAGGGATGCATGGATCTCCTGTCTCCCTGGCAGGGATTCTGTGTCTGTCGTCTATGGAAGGTGAGGCTCTACCCAGCAGAATGTGCTTCACCTGACTTGTGCCATGTGGGGATTTACATGCTTCACTGGAGTAGATGGGAGGGCTGGCTGTGATTTTCTCAATACTTCCCAGGTACCATACTGGGTTATCTGGTGACCAAGGGTCACTACATGTGAATACGCCACTTCCAGGGTCTCCATGGGGTAGGGGAAAGAGAGGAGATGGGAGAAGACAAAAGGAAACATGATTCTGTGGTATAAATCCCCATAGAAATTCTTTGAGGGGGCCAACATGTGTCCAGGACGGAGAAAAAAAAAAAACTCACCCTGTACACTGGAAAACACACCTCATTGTGAGAAAGCACACCTCCACGTGGGAAAATTCTTCCATGCTTCCACACACCAAAGACTGGTGTCTCAGTGGAGGGGACAAATGCCCCCCAGTTGTTCAAAGGCCCGGTTCCAGAGAAAAGAATTGGCCTCTCTGCGTGGGAAAAGACACATCCCTGTGAAGAAACTCATTTCTATCTAATGCTTCTCAATGTGTGACAACTCCACACAAGAAAAGCCTGCCACCAAGTTCTCCTCCTTGCCTTCCAAGTGTCACTTCCTGAGGGGGAAGGGCTGGGGAGTAGGACCCCCAAGCTGCCCCCTATACCACTGTAATGGAGTGGAGGTGAGATAGTATGTGGTTGTGGCTGGCAGCAGTGGGAGGAGGGTGAGGGAAGGGCCCAAATGGATGGATGCAGTGGGGTGTCACCGGGAGGTGGGCAAGGCAGCCAATACGTGGCATAAGGAGGCAGGCATGGTGGTGGTGAAGAGCTCTGTGTGCAAGTTGTGCAGGTGGGGCACAAGCTCCAGCTAGAAAGCCACCTTGTTGGCGTAGTAGTTGTCACCCACACATGGCTTCAAATCCAATGTGCAGGTACTGCTTCTCCTTGCTTTCTCAAAGAGGTTTGGCTTGGTGTGGATGAACTTGGTGTCCTGTGGCATTGGCTGGTTAGGGTCGCCAGTCTTGGCGAAGTTGGTCCAGTAGGTCATGACCATGGCATTGAGCATTACATCATTCTTAGAGAGGTTGCAAAGGAAGAAGTCAGTGGCACCCACCATGGGCACACCAAAGACATATGAATGTTCGTCTCCATGTGGTGCGTTTGCCCACTTGGGCTGACCCTCAGCATGGCAGTGATGATAGAAGGTGTAAAAATAGACAGGGTACTGGTAGCATGAAGCTTGGTGGTGGCACGGTTAGTGCCACCCACTGGAGGTTAGTAAAAAGTGCCAGTAGGGTCTTGCCCTGCATCTTGCCATTGTCCCGGTGGGCCCAGTCTGTGTACATAAACTCAGTGGTCTCCTGCAGCACATCCTTGCCCTCTGGGTAGCCATACAGGTTATCCACAAAGTTGGAGACTACAAAGTCAAAGGCGCTGGCGAATACACCGTCCTGACTCTCTGCTGAGTCTTCCATGAACTTGAGGCCCTCTCTTTGGTTGACACCGATAAGCATGTTGTAGCTGAAGAAGTCTCACCGATAAGCATGTTGCAAGAGGATCTCAGGGTCATCAAGGATGATGTCACTGTCCACCATAGCCCGAAGGCGATGGGGTAGCAGGCAGGCTGCATGTCCTGATCCATCAGCTCCCGGGAAGACTTCTGGCACAGAAACTCCAAACCTTCAGCACGGTCACAGCCCACCTTAGCTGCAAGCAGTTGCTTGTACCTGAACAACTGGTAGTTGACAGACCAGCTGGAAATGGCAGTGCCACTCTGGGCAATGACCTTCTGGAATAGCCCTTCCGAATGGTAGGAGAGGATCAGAAGGTTGACACAGGAGGTTCCTGCCCCAGACCCAAAGATGGTGATGTGCTTGTGGTCACCCCCAAAGTGGGAAATGTTTTCACTGAGCCAACACAGGGCCTAGATCTGGTCCAGGAGTCCATAGTTGCCTTTTGCAGCCTGGTCTCCAGTGCAGAAAAAAAACAGCATCTCAAGCTGGTAGTTGAGCGTGGTTACCATGACGTTGCCATAGGTGGCCAAGACAGAGCAATCAAACATGTTCCCAGTGCCCTCCATGTAGGAGCTGCCATATAGAAACAGCATCACTGGTTTCTTAGAGTTCTGGAAAACTGTCTGGAAGATTGAGCATCACTTTGACATGCTTTTTTTTTTTGACCAGACCATCTTCAGTGGGCTCATAGAGATTGAGGTACAGGCAGTCCTCACTCTGGTTCTGCACATAGGTAGCGGCTGCCTCCAAGTTGTTGGCGAACCACACGAGAAGCATGATGGTGGGCAGCACCTAGTGTAGGTTCTGCAGGCAGGCAGGCAGCAGAGTGGTGGTGTTGCACAAGCTGGGCCACGAGGCGGAGGCCTCAGATGGCAGGAAGCAGTGAGTACCCAGAGGTGGCCGGGCATAGGGCATGCCCAAGAACTGTAGTCGTGGGCCAGGATCTCGTTGTTGAGCTTGGGATGTACACCGTGTACTAATCCGTAGACAGTGGTCGCCGCTGGAATGCGCTCTTCCCCGAGGCTGCAGAGGCCCAGGCCCTGGCTGCCTGGAGCACCACTTTGAGCCCTCGCTAGCCCCACCAGATACAGCACCAGCAGACACATTTGGATAGGTGGAAGTCCTTCCATCCTGAAAGAGGAATGGAGACTCCCTTACCACAGAAGGGAGGAGAATGTGGGGAAAACACCATTGAATCTTGGTAGGAATTGCATTAAATCTATAAATGGCTTTAGGTAGTATTGACATTTTAATAATATTGATTCTTCCAGTAAATGAATACAGGATAACTTTCCATTTATTTGTCTTCTTCATTTTCTTTAATCAATGCTTTGTAGTTTTCAGAGTTGAGATTTTTCACTTCCTTAGTTAAATTTATTCCTAAGTATTTTATTGTTTTTGATGCTATTCAGAAAATTTGTTGTTAGTGTATAGCAGCTACTAATCTTTATATGTTAATTTTGTATTCTGAAACTTTACTGAATTTGTTGATTAGATCTAACAGTTCTTTGGTTAGCCACTGGGATTAAGATTTTTTATATAGGAAATGTCATCTGCATACAGAGACAATTTTACATCTTTTTCAATTCTGATACTTCTCTTTTTTTCACCTGATTGCTCTAGTTAGGACTTCATGTACAATGTTGAATAACAGTGGTGAGAGTGAGCACCCTTGTCTTGTTCCTGATCTTAGAGGAAAAGCTTTCAACCTTTCACCATTATGATATTAGCTGTGGATTTGTCATACATGGCTTTCATTATGTTGAAAAGTGTTCTTTATATGCCTCATTTATTAAGAGTTTTTATTATGAATATATGTTGAATTTTGTCAAATGCTTTTTCTGAGTCTATTTAAATGATAAAATGATTATTTTCTTTCATTTTGTTAATGTAATGTATCACATTGATTGATTTGTGTATGTTGAACCATCCTTGCATCCCTCGAATAAATCACACTTTATCTTGGTCAATGATCTTTTTAATGTGCTGCTGAATTTGTTTTACTGGTATTTATTGAGAATTTTAAATCTATAATTACCAGGGACATTGGCTTGTAGTTTTCTTTTTTAGTAGTGTCCTTTTCTGGTTTTGGTATCAGGATAATGCTGGTCTCATAAAATGAATTTGGGAAGTTCCCTCTTCTTTGATTTTTGGAAGAGAATGAGACGGACTGGTATTAATTCTTTAAATATTGGGTAAAATTCACCTGAGAAGCCTTCTGGTGCTGGGCTTTTCTTCATTGGGAGCCTTTTGATAACTGATTCAATGTCTTTACCAGTAATTAGTTTATTTGGAATTTCTATTTCTTCCTGATTCAGACTTTGTAAGTTGTAGATTTACCTTAATTTATTCTTTCTCTAACGTTCTTCCTCTTTTTATGTTGATACAAGATTCTGACCTATATCATTTCCTACTCTCTGAAGACCTTCTTTTAATATTTCTTACAGGGCAGGTCTGCTGATATGGTAACAAATTTCCTCAACTTTTGTATGTCTGAGAAAATATTTCTTCTTCACTTTTAAAAAGAAATTTCACTGGATACAGAATTCTAGGTTGATAAGTATTTTTTTTTTCTTTTGATACTACTTCACACCACTCTATTCTTGGTTGCTTGGTTTCTGAAGATGAGTCTAGTGTAATGTGTATCTTTGTCCCTGAATGGATAAGGAGGTTCCCCCTACCTCACTGTGGTTTGGTGTCTCATTAATTTTGGAAAATTTTTGGTCATTGTTACTTCAAATATTTATTTTGTTACTTTCCCTCATTCTTATTCTTCTGGTATCCCCATTTCATGTTGAATGCTACACATTTTGTAATTGCCACACAGATTTTGGATATTCTGTTCTTTTTTTCCCATTCTTTTCTCCCTTTTTTTTTTTATTTGAGGAGTTTCTATTGATATATCTTCAAGCTTATTAATCATTTTCTCAACTATGTCCAGTATACTGATGAGCCCATCAAACACATTCTTTATTTTGTTGGAGTATTTTTTATTTCTAGCGTTTCCTTTAGATTCCTGGAGTTTCCATCTCTCTGTTTAAATTCCCCATATGCTCTTGTATGTTTTCTATTTATTTTTCCATTCTCTTAGTATAGTAATCATAGTTATTTTAAATTTTAAGTTTGATAATTCTAAAATATCTGCTATATCTAATTCTGGTTTTGATGCTTGCTTTATCTCTTCAGACTTTTTTGCCTTTTTCATAACTTGTAAATTTTTTCATTTAAGCGAGAAATAGTGTATTAAGTATAGAGAACTGAGGTAAACAGGCCTTTAATGGGAAGTTTTATGTTTATGTAACTTGGAGTTAGGCTTTTTCTACTGTTTGTTGTAGCTGTGTATTAGTAGCTTTAATCCACCCCACCACCACCATTGTCTTTCATTTTCC
>NW_006431805.1:583369-589118 GCF_000325575.1 Pteropus alecto | reverse complement strand
TGGATCCTGAGGCTTTCACTTCTTTCAGTTTTGTAATCATTATTATACAGTCCTATTGTGGTGGAGTTTAAAGATGCAGGGAAGATAAGCATTCTATAACTTTAAGATCAGACCTCATTCTCTTAGAGAGCCTATGTCTTTGGGCTATAACATTCACAAGTGCTATTCAGCTTTTTATTTTCTCTCTTAGGTGATAAAGGAAGGGTAGAAGAGGCTAGAATTGAATAATTAGCTTTTATCCACAGTGGGCCTCTAAAGAGGCTGTAGCTGTGTATCTCTCTTCCTTCACATCAATGGTTACAGGATGCTAGAGTTTAGCATATCCCTTCCCCCGGGTCAGTTAGGCTCCGGTAAGACTAAGTAGTTTAGGTTCTGATAAAATAGTTTTCTTTGAGAGCAGGACTTTATTAAGGAGAAGAGAACACTCTGAGAATATTTTGAAATGGTTAATTTTCCTCTCCCCCTGACAGAAGCATGAGGCAATTTTCTCAAGTTTCAAACAGAACCTGATAAGCTTCCTGGAGATAAAACTCATAAGTGTGGGGACTCCCTAAGTATTCCTCAAGCTAGTTCCACATTTAGTCTCCAGCAATTACTCAAATACCCTTTAAATGCTTTCACCAAACTCCACCTGTGGCTCTTGCTCCCTATAGGCTGCATCTACCTCTCTCTCCAGTTTAGGGTATAGCTGTGCCCTCAAGCCGTGAACTCAATCTTGAATGGATTTAAGAGTTGCTAACTATCAGATTGTTCCACTTTTTTTTCTTGGTGTGAGGACAGGAATGATAACTTCTAAGCTCTTTAGATGTTAGACCAGAAACCAGAAGTCCTCTAAGTTTTTCTCTTTTATAACATATCTAACTTAATCAGTCACTTTTTGACTTCTCATAATGTTTATAACTTTTCTGGCATTCATTTTATTTGCCTTTGCTTAACATTCCATTTATATGGGAAATTTCTTCCTTGATATTATAACCTCTTTAGGACATCATAACACATTCCGTATGCTTAATAACTGATGAATTTCATTAAAATTTAGGACATCATATGCTCTGTTGTCTTAATCCTATGGAAATAAATAATAGACACGTTCTTTCAGATTTCCTGTTTTTAAGAAAAATAGGATTTTAGTCAAGCAATATATATTAGACTTGCTATCCTACAGAAAGATTTCTGAATCTTTGAAATTCCTAAAAACACCATCTAAATCTGAATTTGTACACATTAACAGTGATTTTATTGCTGAGTAATAATAGTTACAATTATACAGTACTTAGTATATGCAAGTCATCGCTACCAGATTTTTTAAATTATTTTTAGTCCTTATAATAACCTTAATAAGTGAGTATCCTTTTATTCCTACTTTGTAGTTGTGGACAGTGAAACTTGGAAAAGTTAGAAGCCTTCTACAAAATCAAACAGTGATATGGAATTCAAAAGACATAGAACCCAAACCCAAGTTTATGTGATTATAGTCAACATTCTTAATTACTCTCCTACATGATCTCTCATGTATGTCTACTCTGCTACATGGACTCCCAATCTATCTCAACTCTATAAATCTCACCTTTTCAAATAAATCTTTCTTTATCTACCCTTTTGGCTTCAAACTGTTAAACCTTATTAAAGAAAAATAGACTAGCCCAAGGTGTCCAAGGTGTCTTGCATGGTACTTTTCCCAATACACCAAGTTTTGAGAGGACATTATACATACTGTTGGTCAGCAGATGGTTCTGCTGCAGTGGATTGAGGGTAGGAGCACCTCCAAGGCCTGGCCGGCCAGCCAAAGCTGCATGAGTAATTCCATGTTGGGGTCCAGAAGCAGCAAGAGGAGACTGCATCTTATCCTTATCCCAGGAAGATTCACTTCCACCTGAAAAACATTTAAATGAACAGATTGTAACTTGACAACTTTTCATGAGAAAGCTTTTTAAAAATTCCTTTTCTAGGGTTGTAATTATTAATATTACTTCTTAGAAAATTATTATTAAATGTAAGTAAGTCATTTTAGTATGGTTTTAAAAACTTTCAATAACCTTGGATTTAAGCTGCCTCTGGGAAGATTACACAATTCTCAGTAATATAGGCCCACTAGCCTTACAAATAGGTAGTCTAAACAAATCCAGAATCATAATGAGTAGCTTTTGAAAAGCATTTATATGTTGAACATTATTAACTGACCACTACTGCTTCCAATTCCAACCCTCTAACATACGTATGCTATATTTTGATGAAGAGCAGATGCTGTTCGCTCAAAAAGAACAAACTCATTTATAAGAACATAATAACATATAAAAATATATGTTAAGAAGTAAAATGACCAGTCATTTTGTTCTCAAATCCAGTCCTCAAAAAGTTAATCTCTTCATACACAGTGAATTTTTGTATAGAATAAGATAGATAAAATATAAAACCATGGCCCCCAGTTTGAAATTGTACTTTACTTTGATCATTTATGCTAGAGAGTAAAGTAAAATGTGTATGAATGAGACTACTATGTTATTGCAATGATCTACAATGGTATAGCTGTTTCATCTGGCACTTAGCATAATATAGGGACAGAAACATTACTTAAAACTATATAAGAAACAACCACGGAATTATTTCCAGTGCATAATTTTAAGGAAAATACTATAAACAGAGGGGTAAGGGGTTGATTTCCAGTCACTTCAGTTGCAGACAGTCTGGCTTTAGAAAAAAAAGTCGTCCTGTGGGCGGCTCCATCTATATGCTTGATGTGGTTCATTCATTCAGGGGTCAGTAGTTTGGCTCTCATTCCCATGATGGGTTTGTGACATTAGCATCTCTACCTGGTTAATTATCCCATATGTTGCCTAAAACATTGATCCTGTTTGGTGGAGGGGTTTAGGCCTAGGAAAATTGGACATTCTGTAAAATATGTGCATTTACTGTTTTTTTGGATTTTTTGGGTCTTTTTTTTGTTTTGTTTTGTTTTGTTTTGTTTTTTTAAGGTATAAGGAAATCAACATGCTCATATTCCTAACATTTAACATTGTAATAGTTTTCACTTCTTTGAGTTCCCTCTCAGGCTTTGTACATATGGATACTCATTTTTACATTACAAACGCTCTGCCATGTTGCTTCGGGTATCAGTTACAAAGTGTTATGGCTACATAGTAGCCTACTGAATTAATGTACTATAATTTATTAAACATTGGCCTTTGAGCCTGTTTCAAATTCATCACTATTATAAATTACACCATAACAACAACATTTATTTGAATTATTTCTTTAGAATCAACTAATTCCCTGGAGTGGGAATTCTGACTCAGAAATGAACATTTTTATACTTTTGCTTCCAAGTGCCACATTTGCAAAAGCAGTTTTTAGAGTTGAAGACTTTTTAAGGAAATGTTTTCAAAGCCAGTTTATATTCTCTCTGAAAATTTAAATTTTATTTAAGAAAACTATCTGCTAAAATCTCTGAGAGGCTTTTATTTTTAACCTTTCTACTCATTCATCTACACTTGCCCCAGCTCTAGAAATCCACCACCTCATCAGGACTCTTTCAAACCTCCTTTTGGCCAAAGTCAGTCTTTAATCCGAAAGTGGGGTTCTTGGCCAGTATCCAACTAGATGAGTTCCAGATAAGGAAACACCAGATTCTCCAGCAGCATATGTAAAGGCTGAGGGATACGTGGCCCTGCCCACATGGACATAGATTTTCCAATCAAATGGGGAAGAAATAAGTAGCTAATTGTTTAGTTACTGCTGTAAGTCATTCGGATGCCATGCATGGAAGTTTAGAAGGCAGATTTTTTTTTTTTTGAATTTGTTAGACCAACTTAATGGACCAGAAATCTTTCCCTTGATCATGTTGAGGTTTGGTGTGTTCACTGAAAACATACAACTGTCCTATGACTACACAAAATTATACTCTCTTTTCATCCAGATGTTTTCTGTTGTGTAGTAATTGCCTAAGAGCAGGGAGGTAATCTATGGTTAGTGCATTGACATAAGATAGCATTCACAAATTTGAAATTCCAATTAAAATCGATAAGATATTTTTATGCTGCAATGAACAGGAATGGTGGAGGGAGAGAAATGTTCTAATAAACAATGAAATTAACTACATTACAACACAGAGAATTCTTTATAGTAACATTCGGCTAATAAACATTAATATCAGAAAATGTAAAAATTAGAAAGATCAATTGTTAAGCAAAAATGGAACTACTCCATTATTTTAGCACTAAGTCTAAGATATAAATTACCTCACCATTACAGAATTGTGATTTGTGAAATGATGAGAAAAACACTGACAAAAAAAGATACATTTAGAAGACATTAAATTATATCACTGATATTAATATGGGATTGCGTAATCATAGCAGCAACAGCATACAGCAATATTAAGGCTAAGATTATGTCAAAATTTATTTTATACCACGCAACAACTCTTACCTTGTGGGCGCAGCTAATTCCCACATTTAGTCAGCCTGAGTATTAATCCCATCCACTGACCTACTAACAGCAATAAAGGCTTGGTGACAACAAAAGATCACATACAACCCGCACAAAGATCACGTCCAGAGCTCCCGGCATAAGGCATCAGGGAGAGTGCACCACTGGGCTACACAGGACACATTCCACATTAGATCATCTGGCTAAGGCTGAGAGATGAAACAAATATTTCTGATACATAGAAATGAACACAGAGAGGTTAATAAAATGAGAAAACAAAGAAACATGCCATGAATGAAACAATAGGAGAAAACTCCAGAAAATAAGCTAAATGAAATGGAGATGAGCAACCTAAAAGAGACAGAGTTCAAAATAATGGTTATAAGGATGCTCAATGAAATTAGGGGGAGAATGGATGAAAACAATGAGAATCTCAATAGCACATAAAAGGACATAGAAACCATAAAAAAGAGCCAGATAAAAATGAGGAATACAATAATTGAAATGAAGAATACACTTGAAGGATTCAACAGTAGATTGGATGAAGCAGAAGATCAAATCAGCAAATTGGAAGACAAGGTAGCAGAATACACCTGATCAGAAAAACAAAAAGAAAAAAAGAATTTTAAAAAAATTATGAGAGTTTAAGAGACCCCTGGGACAACATGAAGCATAAAAAGATCTGGGTAATAGAAGTACCTGAAGATGAAGAGAGAGAGAAAGGGATTGAGAATCTCTTTGAAGAAATAATGAATGAAAACTTCCCTAACCTGACAAAAGATTTAGACATACAAGTTCAGGAAGCACAGAGTCCCAAACAAGAGGAATTCAAACAGACCTACACCAAGACACATCATCATTAAAATGCCAAAGGTCAAAGACAAAGTGAGAATCTTAAAAGCAGCAAGAGAAAGGCAGCTAGTTATGTACCCCCATTGGAATGTCTGCTGACTTTTCAATGGAAACTTCGGAAGCCAGAAAGGAATGCTAAGAAATATTCAAAGTTATAAAAAACAAGAATCTACAAACACAGATACTTTACCCAGCAAGGCTTTCAATTAAAATGGAGTGTGAGATAAAGAGCTTCCCAGACAGGAAAAGGCTTAAGGAATTCATCGCCAACAAGCCAGCATAACAAGAAATGTTAAAGGGTCTTCTGTAAAAAGAGAAGGGGTTAAAAAGAAAATAAAAATAACAAATATGAATAATAAAGTGACAGTAACAATGTACCTATCAGTAATCACTTTAAATGTAAACGGATTAAATGCTCCAATCAAAAGACATAGGGTAACTGAATGGATAAGAAAACAAGACCCATGCATAT
>NW_006431805.1:582070-583083 GCF_000325575.1 Pteropus alecto | reverse complement strand
GACTTTAAAACAAAGGCTATAACAGGAGACAAAAAAAGGGCATTACATAATGATAAAGCGATAGATAAATCAAGAGGACATAACCCTAGTAAACATATACACACCCAACATAGGAGCACCTACATACATAAAGCAATTATCAACTGACGTAAAAAGAGAGATCAACAGTAATATACCCATAGTAGGAGACTTTAACATTCCATTGACACCAATAGACATCTTCCTGACAAAGAATCAGCAAGGAAATAATAGACCTAAAAGACATACCAGACCAGATGAATTTAATAGATATTTTCAGAACATTTTACCACAAAGCAGCAAAATCTACTTTCTTCTCAAGTGCACATGGAACATTTTCCAGGATAGACCACATGGTAGGACACAAAACAAGTTTCAATAAATTTAAGAAGACTGAAATCATATCAACCATCTTCTCTGATCACAATGGTATGAAACTAGAAATCAAGTACAAGAAAAAAAATGGAAAATACACAAACACATGGAGGTTAAATAACATGCTACTAAACAATGAATGGTTTATTAATGAGATCAAGGAAGAAATCAAAAAATACCTAGGGACAAATGAAAATAAAAACATAGCGACTCAATATTTATAGGACATAGAAAATTCAGTCCTAAGAGGGAAATTCATAGTAATATAGGACTATCTCCAAAACAAGAAAAACTCAAATTAATAATTTAACCTTACAATTAAAAGAATTAGAAAAAGAACAGCAAACAAAGCCCAAAGTGAATAGAAGGAAGGAAATAATAAAGATCAGAGTGGAAACAAATGAAATAGAGTCTAGAAAAACAATACAAAAGATAAATAAAATCAAGAATTGGTTATTTGAAGGATAAACAAAACTGACAGACCCTTTGCTAGACTCATAAAGGAAAAAAAGAGAGAGGATGCAAATAAATAAAATCAGACATGAAAGAGGAGAAATAACTACGGACTCCACAGAAATACAATGGATCATAAGAAAATACTGAGAGCAATTATAAGCCCA
>NW_006431805.1:571710-582040 GCF_000325575.1 Pteropus alecto | reverse complement strand
TCCCAGCAAAATGAGAATAGAGTGAACATACCTCAACATAATAAAGGCCATATATGACAAACCTACAGCTAACATCACACTCAATGGGGAAAGGCTAAAAGCATTTTCCTTAACGTCAGGAACAAGACAAGGATGCCCACTTTCAACACTCCTCTTTACCATTGAATTGGAAGTTTTAGCCACAGCAAAGACAAGAAAGAAATGAAAGGCATCCAAATTGGAAAGGAAGGAGTAAAACTCTCGTTATTTGCTGATGATATGATATTATATGTGGGGAGCTGCAGCCAGAACCGCTGCAGAATGTCAGGGCTTAAAAAACAAGTGTACTTAAGGAGGATGTTGAAAGCTCATTGACCCATTCGAGAAGACAAGAACAAGGATGTTTTATCTTGAAGCTTGCAACTGTTCACATAGCAATCACTGCAAATTCTTTGCTACAGTTTAGCAGAGAGTTCTGAGTTGTGAGAAATTCATTGTTTTGCAGGATAAGTAATTTGGCTGACCTTGGGTCTTGACTGCTGTTTTCTCATTGCGATGCTATAAGTAGTGTGTTCTAAATAAACTTGGAGACACAGCTTGAATCTGGCTCTCTCCTGCAATTCTGTCTGTCTTCTTTTCCTCAGTCCCCGCTCCCCGTTTCAGGTACCCTCAATTACTTTGGCGGCTGGCTTCCGACAATTACATATTGAGAACTCTAAAGATTACACAAACACACACACACACACACACACACACACACACACACACCCCACAAACTGTAAGAACTGATGAATGAATTCAGTAAAGTAGCCATTTACAAAATAAGTATCCAGAAGTCTGTCATTTTTATACAGCAATGATGAACTTTGAGAAACACAAATTAAGAAAACAATCCCATTTACGATTGCATCGAAAACTATAAAACACCTGGGAATCAAATTAACCAAGAAAGTAAAAGACCTGTTTTCAGGAAATTCTAAGTCATTGAAAAAAAGAAATTGAAAAAGATACAAATAAATGGAAGCATATACCATATTCATAGGTAGGAGGAATCGACATTGTTAAAATGGTCATACTACCCAAAGCAACCTATAGATTCAATACAATCCCTATCAAAATAACAATGGCCTTTTGCAGAGAGCTAGCACAAATAATCCAAAAATTTATATGGAGCCATAAAAAACCCAGATGGCAATCTTGAGAAAGTAGAACAAAGTTGGAGATATCACACTACCTGATATCAATCTATACTACAAGGCTACAGTAATCAAAACAGCACGGACTGGCATAAAAACAGATACATTGATCAATGGAACAGAATAGCGAGCCCAGAAATAAATCCATGCCTATATACTCACTTACTATATATGACAAAAGGTAAATATATACAATGGGGTAAAGACAAGCTCTTCGATAAATGGTGTTGGGAAAATTAGACCGATACATGCAAAAATAAAAAAAAAAGAAAGAAAGAAAGAAAGAAAGAAAGAAAGAAAGAAAGAAAAGCTGGACCACCTTCTTATACCATATACAAGAATAGACTCAAAATAGATTAAAAACTTAAATGTAAAACCCGAAACCATAAACTACTAGAAGAAAACATAGGCAGTAAAGTCTTTGACATTGCTCTTAGTAATATCTTTCTACAAAAGAAAAAATAAACAAATAGGACTACATCAAACTAAAACGTTTTTGTACAGCAAAGGAAACCATCAACAAAACAAAAAGACAATCAACTGTTTGGGAAAAGATATCCGCTAATGATACATCTGATAAGGGGTTAATATCCAAAATATATAAAGAGCTTATACAACTGAACGACAACAACAGCAAAAAATAAACCATCCAATTAAAAAAGTGCAGAAGACCAAAACAGATACTTCTTCAAAGAGGAAATACAGTTGGCCAATAGATATATGAAAAGATGTTCAAGGTCACTAATCATCAGAGAAATGCAAATTAAAATCACAATGAGATGTCATCTCACACTTGTCAGAATGGCTATCATTGATAAATCAATAAAACAAGTATTGGCAAGGATGTAGAGAAAAGTGAACCGTCATACACTGTTAGTGGGATTGCAACTTGGTACAGCCACTATGGAAAACAGTATGGAGGTTTCTCAAAAAATTAAAAATGGACATATGTTTTGACCCGGCAACTGCACTTCTGGGTATTTATCCAAAGAAAACCAAAACAATAATTCATAAAGATCTATGCACTCCAATATTCATGGCAGCACAATTTACAATAGCCAAGATATGGAAGCAACCTAAATGCCCATCAACAGACGATTGGATAAAGAAATTATGGTTCATATATATACAATGGAATATTAGTCAGTAAGAAAACAAAATTCTACCATTTGCAACAATGTGGATGGACCTAGAGGTTATTATGCTGAGTGAAATAAAGCAGAGAAAGATAAATACCATATGATTTCACTTATGCAGAATCTAAGGAACAAAAAGAACAAACTAATAAAAAGCAGTCTCACAAATATAGTGGACAATTTGGTAACAGATAGAAGGGAGAGGGTGAGGAGGCTTGGAGAATGGGGTGAAGGGTTAAATAAGTACAAATTAGCAGTTGATAGTTGGTCATGGGGATGCGGAGCACAGCAGAGGGAATGCAGTTAGCATTAATTGATGACTAAATGGAGGACCATGGGAGGGAGGGAGCAATTGGGGGATCATTTTATGAACTATATAGATGTCTAAACAATGTACTGTAAACTCGAAACTAATTTAAATAAATGAATTAACAATATATGTTTATTTCATAAATTGATAATCTTTTAGTCCGCATTCAATATTAAAGACTACCTTAGACATTAGTCTCATGTTTTATACATAATATATTCCAAATGAGCTGGAATAAAAATGTTTTTAAAATTTCATTAATGGAATCCAAGGTGGATTTTTGTGCACTTTGATAAGAGCTTTAGATAAACTATTCCCAATGACTCTCATCTTTTTGACTACTGTGTTTTCAATGATAGAAGGAGGGTTGTTACTGGTTATTCACATCTTCACTGAGTATGGATATAAGAAATTATCCTACACTCTGAAGGAAACTGAATTAAGTACATGAATTAAGTGACTGAAAGATCTGGGACACCTTTGATATTTGTATTAGAAGGCATTAAAGTTCTGGACATGTTTTTGTCTTTTGACCTAAAATCTTTACCATTTTTAAGTTTATGCAAATTGACTTATGACTCAGTTTGGAAGCTCTTGTAGCCCCAAATTTTGCATTACCCTATGCCCCTTTTCCAATCTGTAGTCATATTTACTTCCCTTAATGCTAATGAAATATTTTTACCTATCTAATCTAGTGAAAATATTTTCTTTTTAATTTTTACCACAATGTGGAGGGCTTGGGTATCTACTTTCTTTTTCCTACTTATGTATCTATGTATATATCTATCTGTCATAACAAAACACCAAACACTATAGACAAAATGTTTGTGTCCCCCAAAAATTCATATGTTAAATCTTCATCCCTAATGTGATAGTATTTGGAGGTGGGGCCTTTCGGAGATGATAACGTCATAAATGGTAAATGGTATAATGCCTTTACAAAAGAGACACAAAGAGCTCCTGAGCCCCTTTTTGCCATATGAAGACATGGCAAGAATATGGCTGTCTATAAACCAGGAAGAGGGCCCTCATCAGACACCGAATCTGCCAGCACCTTGATCATGGGTTTCCAGCTTCCAGAACTGTAAGAAATTAATTAATGTTTTTTTTATAAACTACCCAGTCTATGGTATTTTTGTTATAGCAGCCCCAAAGAACTAATACATCACAGAATCGACAGCTTAAATGATAAAAGTTTATTTTCTCACAGTTCTAGAGGCTAGAAGTCTAAGATCAAGGTATCAGTATGTTTGATTTCTACTGAGGCCTCTCTTCTTGGCTTGCAGAGAGCCACTTTCTCCCTGCGTCCTTACATGGTCTTTCATTTGTATGTGCACATTCCTGGTGTCCCTTTGCATGTCCAAATTTCATCTTCTTATAAGGATCCCGGTCAGTTTGGATTAGGGCCTCATTTTATCTTCATCATTTCTTTAAAGATGCAGTCTTCCAATATGGTCACATCCTGAGAGGGTTAGGGCTTAAACATATGAATTTGGGGGGAAAACAATTCAGTCCATACCACTAGAGTATGCACTCTTAATGAACCAGATCATACTAGTTTATTAGGGATTCTTTCTAGTAAAGAGTAGAGAAACTGGATAGTGGGTTGGGGAAAATAGAGAAGCTTCATCAGTGTCTTCATCTTTCCTTCATGAAACTTCTTATTAACTATAAACGTAATCTGATACAGTTCTAAGTAGAGAAGGATAATGTAGAAAGTGCAGCAAATTCTCAAGGATTGAATAAATGATTTCAGCTTTTCCATATCAACTATTTATCACTATTTTAGCTAAACGTTTAGTAAAACTAAAGCAATGAAATAAACAATATAGAGACTGTTACTACATTAAAGATATATTTAATTAATTTAATCTCAACTTTTCCAATGAGAAAGCAAGAGAGAACTACTTCTTTTTATAAGCCCCCATGCAGTAGAAATATATATTCATAATTAGAATCATTGTAAAAATAATGAAGTGAGAAACTATGGGAAAATATTAATTTGGCAATGCATTTGACATTTTGTTGCCTTAGTTAAAACTTTTTTAAATAGTTTTCAACAGAATTTTATTTTTTTTTATTCTTTTATAATTAAGTTTATTGAGGTGACATTGGTTAATAAAATTATATAAGTTTCAAGTGTACAATTCAATAATACATCATATGTATATATATATTGCATTATGTGTTCTCTACCCAAGGTCAAATTTCCTTATATCACCATATATTTGACCCTCTTTACCCTTATCTATTTCTCCCCCTCTACCCTTTTCCTCTAGTAACCACGAAACTGTTGTCTGTAGCTATGAGTTTTTGTTTGTTACTGTTGTCCATTTGTTACTTTCAGTTTCATATCCCATGTATGAGCAAAATCATTAAGGTTCTCAACTTTTTCTCTCTGACTTATTTTGCTTTGCATGATTGTCTCAAGATCCACCCATGTTGTGGTACATATATACAGTGAATATTAACCATAAGAAAAGGTGAAATACTACCATTGGTGACAACATGGATCAATCTTAGTTAGAAACTCTTGAATTTGAAATTTAAATTTTTTCTTGAAAACCTATTGTAAAATGTTAGGGCTCTCAGAGGACTGCTTATTTTTGTTGCTCTTTCTTTGCGAGGGAAGTGGTCAGAGGGCAGAGACTTCTGAATCATGGGAACTTTATAATAGACACATAGAATTTCAGAGAGAAAGGACCTTTATATCCATTTATTGAAATTAAAGTAATAATTTCAAAAAGTAGCAGAATCGACATAAAATGAGTAGGATCCACAGAAGTATTTTAATTTACCGAAATTCTGCCTAAGTAGTACTCTTCCAACCCCCATTCTTCTGACACATCTAATAACAGAATGCTGACTATGGTAAGGTTTGTGAAAAGTATGAAAAATATTATATGTTTCAAAAAATTATCATAGGCCTACTAGCCAAAATCCCAAAGTATTTAAAATAGATATAAAATAAATACAGCGATAAGATTCTAAATATGAATACCAAATATTATTCTTAAACTTAACACTTTTACTTTATCAGACTACTGGTCCTCACTTTCTTAATGTGCTTTGCTGTTAAGAATGAGTAAAGGGAGCTGATAAAACATTGATATCACAGTGAAACATATCAGGATAATTTATTAATCAGTTTTAATCACCCTCTCCTTAGAGATTAATAATACTCTATAAATGCATAGGCTACTATTTCTATGGGCTGGAGTTTCTAAGACTACTAGGTTTAAATGAATCACATATAAGAGTTTCATATTTTAAAAAGGATCTCTGTCCTGTGACTCCAGTTGGGTGTGTATTTTGAAGTTTAAGAGGATCGATATTATAAAAGTTGTTATTATAAATTGGAAAGCACAAATGTAGAGGTTACTTATTATGAGAAAATATAAGTTAATTATTAAATCCAAAAGTATAGGCTTGGATGTGAAAAATGTAAACTCTTATAATAAGCCATCCTTACTTTCAGCCTTTTGTAGCTACAACAAAACACAACCTAAGGTTATTTGAAAAAAATGGACTTAAATTTATCATATCTCCAGTGATCTTGTATATATAAGGCACAGAGAAGGCAGCCAAATGGGAAGCACTCAAAGTCTATGTAACATATGGCCTAGGTCAAGCTTGTTTTCTTATTCATAGAATATTTTGTATAACTGAAGTCCTAGCTAAATGTACATTTTTTGATAAATCTGAATAACATGTAGCCTCTTGTAGTAAAAAATATTGTCATAATTAAAGCAGTAAAGGCTTCATTGTTTAAATAATAATATGATGTGTGTGTGTGTGTGTGTGTGTGTGTGTGTGTGTAGAAAGAGACAGATAGAGACAGGCACTAACTACAGTTTTAGAACATTCCAAAATATCAATATATGAATTGAAAATTAGGAATATGTATGTACAGGTGTTACAATCTACAAACCTTGTCCTATTATACTTTTATTTGGTTCTCATATACATTCACAAAACAGAACATTCCGCAATTTTCTAGATTAATAATAAAAAATGCTCTGTATCTGTAATTTCAACTGATATATATATATACATATATATATATTATATATATATGTATATTTATATATGTATATATATATAATAGATAACAAGTATTTATGTAGACATGTTGAAAATGACTTTTTAAAATTGGTTTTAAGTCTCTTTTTTTTTTTTTCTTTGAAATAGAAATAGCTATATCCTAAGGCTATGTGGGCTAGGAGTTTCAAGTTTCCTTGGAGGTACAATAGTGGCTCATTGATGGGTCCCTAGAGCTATACTCTCCAGTATAGTAGCCACTTTTCAAATGTGGCTATTTAAATTTAACTTTGGGTACTGAATAGACAATGCAACATACATGACATATTATTGAATCATACACTTGAAATCTATTTGATTTTATTAACCAATGTCACTCCAATAATTTTAACAAAAATAAATAAATTTAATTGTTCATATATTAAAATGAGATAAAATAAAAATTTCAGCCCTCAGTTCTACTAGTCACATTTCAAGTGCTCAAAACTCACATATGGCTAGTGACTACCATATTGGGAAGTGCAGAGATCAATCATTTCCTTCATTGTATAAAGCTATATTAGACGATGCTATTGTAGAATATAACAAGTCACTGGTTAGTTTGTGTAAACCAGTTTAATACCAGAAGTATCCACAGCATCTTCAGTTCAATGTATCCAATACTAAATTGACCATTATTCAAAGAAAGAGATCTTGTTCTTTTATTCTCTATATCTGGTAGTTGTAGAATTCAATTATTTAAACTGGAAAATTTTGAGTTCTTAATATGTGTCAGGTGCTACCTTCAGGTATTCAGAATACAAAGATAACAGATTCCTTGCCCTCAAAGATGACAAAGATATTATCTTTGCTCCCTGCTAAAGTAGCCAAGCTACTGAAATTGACTCTGCATTGGTTTGATTTCTATTGCCACTGCCACTTCCTTCTTTTGTACCCTTATTTCTTTCAGTTATACTCTCTCAAGTGCCTCTTAACTGACTTTCCTACTGCTATGCTCTTCTCCTCCAAGTGACCCCTGTCACTGCTGTCAAAATAATCTATCAGAAACAAAAATAAAAAAGGTAAATTATCACAAATAAAAATTTAATAAGTAGAGGGAAAACTGAGCAGAGTGATATCCAGAAAGCAAGAAAAGAATATCCTGCTTCCATGATCACAAAGTTTACATGAAATAAACACTAGTAAAGGAAAATGAGTATGGACCAGCACGACAGGATTGAGGAAACTCTTACAAACAATTCATTTTGCATAATTTGAAAAAGACTCTGATCAAAAGGAGTTTTGCTACAGACATTGGAAGAAAATTGGTTTTTGTCTGCTAATATTTGCAATTCCAAATTATAAACTCATCTTAATCACTCTTCTGTGAACCCCACATATTTTTAAATTATCCTTGTATTTATCCTGGTATAATTTTGTGTTTCCTGAATCCAAATTTAAAAAAATTCTTCGATTTCATATAAACTATGTGCTGTGTTTAGTACAGAACTTTTTGTGTTTGTAACAAGACAGGATTTTTTTTTGAAGTTTTGATTCATTTCTTGCTAGTGTAAGTAGTACAAATTGAAAAATCTCAAAAACTATTACAAGTTCAAGTCATTCACAGTACTTTGTTATCTGAATTTGACTTCCTTCTGTTAGCCTTAATAGCATGTGGTTTGTATAAATGACAAACATGTTATCAAGTCACTTTGAAATAATCACATAATGCCAACATCTTTTTCCCTTTTGTGGTCTCTGAAATATTGAACATCAACTGCTGAGGATAAATGCTAAGGATTTATTTTAAAGAGAAGAGTCCTACAATTCATAAGCTGTGACATATACTCTTGTGAGATATACCTTTAATTGTAGGTCCCTTAAGTAAAGAATTCATGTGAAGGAAAATACAAAAAAAAAAAAGGATCTATGAAGATAGAGTAAAACATTAAAATTTCAATTTTTGTTATTGTAATTAAAAAAATAAGTACATTATGTTTCACTAATATTTAAGATATGGATCATCACTGATATCCTCACTAGTCAAGAACTAGTGGCATCTCAAAGGAAAAGTGGGATTTCACAGCAGAGCGAGTGGCTGGCCATAGTCAACTCCAGTCTTTTACGTACTCTTACCCCATTGTGATGTATATATGTGTGTGTGGCGGGGGGGTGCCATATGTTAATGTCATCTCTACAAATATTAATATTTATCTTTCACAGTTATCTTTACAAGTATCAAAAATGATTGGGAGTACCTATAAAGTGATCTCTAGATAACAGAATTCATTTTGTCCAGAAAATTGAAATGAAGCCATTATGATCTTTTGTAGCAAATGAGGAAAGTTAATTATTACTAACATAACAACTTTTGTTTTTGAGATTTCATTTATTTGTATGCCTTGGAGTGGTGAGTTTAGAGTGATCTTACTTGACTGGCAGTTGCCAACCGGCAAAGTTCTATGAGAAACAGTAGCAGATAGAGACAACTGCGAAATAGTAAGGGAAGGACTGTATCCTCCCAAAGTTAGAATAGCATTGTAGAAATAGCATCAGACAGACCTAGGATTGAATCTTGGCTCCTCCGACTAATATCTCTAGGTTTTGGAATGAATAATAAAGCCCTTTGAGACTCAGTTTCCTGGTATCTAAAAATGGAGATAATATCTACCCTCTCTATGGTTATGATAAGAATTAAATAAGAAAAAAATGTAAAACATTTAGCACAATAGCTAGATATATTAAGCACTAAATACCATTTAAATTATTTTAGACTATAAAAGACAAAGTAAAATGTTTAAGCTATTAACATAATTAACTTGTCTATAAAATACATTTTTTTATTAATACTACCACCATGATGAAGATCACCAGCGATCCTAAAAATTAAATAAATAATCCACAATGGTGAAAATCCATTATTTTTGCAGGTAGTACATTTATACTCATGACCATATGCATTTTAACATATTATCCTTAAAACGAACTGTATAATCAGGTACGTTAATGGACTGAAAAGCAAGAACTCCAAATACAATTTTACTGGGCTACTTCCAACAATATATCAAGTGGTTCAGCGGATGTAATTACTGCTAAACCTTGCCAAGGATTTGAAATGTGCCCATTAACTCAGTAATTCCCAATCTGTCTATAAGTCAGTCATACTTTAAAAACGTGCCTGTCACAACGTAGGTGACAGAATCTATTGATAATTATACAATAAAATCTCTTTGAACATTTAAATGTATACTCCCAAATTTTTCTTAAAAGACATCATATTAGTTGAATAAAACTTTGTCTCAGAAGCATATGCAAGAAGATAAAGAAAATAGCGTGTATTTCAGAAAGTTTAATATATATGTTTAATATATATAAAAGTTTAAAAAAAATTTTTTTTTCCAAAAAACAACTGAGTGGATTAAGAAGGGTGAGTGAAATATAAACAACTATGTATGGTTTGGTCCATTCTTGGGAAAGCAGAGGTGGATGGTTCTTTTATTCTCTATCTCTCTGTACAGAGGAGATAGAGTTTGGCTGGCAGACAGTAGGTAATAATCCCAGGATTTCTTGAAAGAAGAACTATAGAGAGAGCAACATATTTAATAAGATTAAATAAGCACTAAAATGAAAAGAATGCTGGTAGAAAAAAATGGATTGTAACTTTTTTTTCAAAAGTTTTTGTCACTCTA
>NW_006431805.1:564019-571585 GCF_000325575.1 Pteropus alecto | reverse complement strand
AGAAAAGAAACAAGATTGCACTTTAAGGCTTGTAACTAAATACCCAAATATTCAGAAAGCTATAAAACTGTGCAAAATATAATAAATTGAAAAATAAGGCAGAATCTAAGATAATAATACAAAGGGAAGAAAACATATCTTGTTGAGGTGTTAGAGTGAATACACTAAAATTTATTTTAGATGGGAAAAATAGTGTAAAGGAATACAGCTTTTAAAAATGAAAGGAAAAGAAGAAAGAAGGAAATGCAGTAGGAGAAGGGACATGGATAACTATACAATCAAAGTAACAATAACGATACATAACAATTATAAATTTAACAGAAAATATTCACTAGGTATGGGTTCTCAGTGCCTAGAGATGCATGGAATAAATCTTTCACTTCTATTAAGAGAGGACTTGTAAGTTACTATTTATTGTATCAAAATTCATAAATGGACTTTATCACTATGTTGAATAATTAAAACTACAGTTGGCAGTAATGCACCACTACTTTAAAAAATACATTATATAAGTCTACTATCTATGGAAATCACATTTATTGAACATTTACTTTGTGTTAAAAAAATGTTGAAAGCACACTGAGCACTTGATATGTGCCAGAAACTATTCATCTAGTACTCACAACAACCCTATTTGGTAGGCACTATAATCAGTCATATGTCATAGAGAAAACTTGAGCTCAAAATGATTAAGTAATTTGCCCAAGCTCACTCAGCCAGTAAGGAATTAAACCAAAACAGACTTCAGAATACACATACTAAGCCACTGCCGTCAACTGTTGCTTATACAAGGCATATTGATATAAATACTTTTAATTGAAGCTTTGATTGTGAATATACACACAGTTTTGACCCTGAAGAACAAATGAGGCACTTTATGAAAAGAACTGAGAAAGTGGTAGTTTCAAAGACAAGCCAAAATCTCTGGTGAGCAGACCTATGAGGTGGGAAGGCTTTCAAAAAAAACCTCTCAGTTGCAATTAGGCAGGAAGACCACTTTTGTATTCAGATCCCTCTTTTAAAAGCAAGTTTTTAAAAATACATAAATCATATAAAAAAACTCTGGATAGCATTTTTTCTGTCTTTTGAAAATGAGGGGTAGGCTGCAAAATAAAAGAAGAAAAAGACCAAGTTGATGTATGAAGAGAAGAAAAAGTGGAAAAATAATAGCATATCTTGGAAGTCAGTCAATGAAAAGAGGACAGAACGTAAAAAGCCTAATACCACAACTGAAAAGCATAATTCAAGTGGAAAAGGCAGCATTATTGCATCCAATATGATTGTCATCACTCATGTAATCTTCAGAAAAAGATTCTAAAAGCCATGGGCTTAAAGTGATAAAAATATGCCTAATTCAAAATACAAGGAAAATGTCATAAGAGAACTTTCTAGATTTTTTTTTTTTTTACCTCAATTCCCAACCTCTATTTAACCAGCTGTAATAAATGTTCAAGTAAGACATTGGATAGACATTAGAAATAAGACTCTAATTTTTTGATGAAAAAAGGGACACATCATTTTTGCAGCTTGTTTTTTTTTTTATTGATATTATATGCTTACCATATCACAAAGAAAAATTCAAGAAAACCATATCAGTTCCTAGAGAGTTGAGACCATGAGTTTCACACTCTTTAAAGATTAGAGTGTGAAATGCATGGTCTCAACTCTCTAGGAACTGAATCCTAAGTAAAAAAAAAAAAGTCCTGTTTTAAAACCAAGGTAAAAGAGTCATTATGGATTAAATAACTAAATTTACTGGTTGAAAATTTTTTAACAAAATAAAGTTAAGTTTAGTTGAGATATGCACTAAATTTTCAAGTGACCAAGCCAAAGCACTAATTTGCTTTCCAAATAGCCATTCAATGCACCATAGAAAAGACTGTTAAAAAAAAAAAAGTGTCTGCTAGTTTGTTCTGATTCCAGATAGTTCCTATGAATACATTTTCAAAGAAAGAAATACAACATTGCATAAAAAATATTTAATATATTAATAGTTTAGCTGCAATTTTTTACTATACATATATACATATGTAAGAGTCAGATATTTTTTTAAAAAATAGGATTATATATTTTGCAGTAATGGTTGGATAATCCTTAATTACCTTAACTTAGTTTCTTATGAGCAGTGCACTAGTTAGGAAAGTTTGAAAATCTTTCAGTTGTGATGCAATATTTAAATTGACCTTAAAATTAAAAATAATATGATTCAATGAGTTTGGGATTTTTAAATTTAAAAAATAATGAATATTTTACCATCATTAAATTTTTGGTATTAACTCTTCATGGTATGTATGGTATGCTCAGAAAAGAGGGAGTAGAATTTAAACTAATGAGTCTATTTTGCCTAAATATGTATTTTTTAATGTGAATTACTAATAAACTAAACATTCTTTCACATATAAGCCCTGATTCAGTTCCACAATATATTTAATATGAGATTCTCTATTTATTATTCACAGGCTACTAAATCCCAACACATAACTACCATTAAGCTCAGATTCATTCTTGTAAGGATGAAAGGTCAAATATGTATGGCACACCACACAGGCTCAGCTTACTAAGTCTGATAGTGCAGCAAAGATAGCAAAAGGCTTATAGCCAAAGATTTTCTCCAATTTACAGACTTTCGTTTCCAAGGCTGAAAATTTGTCATGATGAATACAATTGGGGGGTGGGGGGGAAGACATCACCTATGACTGGCACTAAAAGCGAAGTCCATATTTTAAAATTTTAAACTAACTTTTTAGTTTTATAAAATAATGGTAGCTGCAAAGTTATTGACATTATAAATCTATAGGTATATTAAAAGTTTGAATTTGTCTACAATTTCTTGGCACTAAGTTGTCAACAGTAGTAATATACATTTTTCCCAGGTTGTAGAACAAGAAAGAGCATAGTTCCGAGCTCTAACTAAAAAGTGGATGAGCTCTTGATAGATCTATGTGGGAACAATTCATCCTTATGCATTCACACAAATTTCCTAAACTCTCCCAACGTAACACTGCATGATATAAAAGTAGCATTGGAATTTGAGTTTCAGATTAAGGAGCCTCAGGAGCATGTTAGTAAAAGAGATTAGACATTATTTTCCATGTTCAGTTAACAAGTCAATTCATATAAGTTTACTTCATGCAGTCTAGATAGTTCAGACATATTTTATAAATTAAGTATGCAAATTTTAAATTATTGTAGAAACTGAGATGAGAAGGAATATTTCTGGGATATAACTTAATACTGTGTAAAGACAGAGGAAGATGTAAGATACAGTTGCCCAGGAGTAGCCTAAGAAGATGAGAAAAGAACATGGGGATATGGAAACTGGGATGCCAAGGGAACAGGCAGCTCTAAAGTTTTGTCTACTTTTCTCCTTCTCTATTACTGACCAAAGGAATCTAATTTATAGTCATTCAATTGAATGCAGCATCTAGTATGCAAATGACAAAGATGAGACATCCATTCCTTAAGCAGGACTCTATTATAGAAAAGGTCAAAGATAAATCTAATAACTCTTGTAAAAATATCTTGACCTGATAATAAAATATACTAAGGTGGCTTATTTATTATTTTACATTTTATTTCAAAAGTCACTCTTATTTATTTATTTTGTCCATTATATCTATGTAATCATGTTTATAGATCACATGCTTCTGAAAGTTAAATTCATAAAAATGTACTCATTATGTAATTATTTCCACAAATCAACAAGTTTGTTGATCAAATAAAATTAGAATTCTAATTTAAAAATTGAATTTTTATTATTACTTTTACCAAGCAAAAAAATTTAAATGTTTGAAAACATTGTTTTCTCACTAATATGTTTTCTTTTTGATATTCAGTTTGTTTTCCAGTTTTGAAGCATATTTTCAATTTGGCAATAAACACAATAAACATTGCACAATCTGCCATTTGATTGGAAAGATAAATAAATAATATTTTGTCTTTGAATACAGAATTGTGTACCTTGCTTCAAATAAAAATAGGCCATTTATTATCATAATTATCATGGTCTGAAAGGATTTCATGGCTGTGGCACTCAGTGGGAATATACCATCTAAAAATGTATTAATCTTTTGAGATGTGAACACCTGTACCTTTGTATTTTTCCTTTAAAATATAGGTTTCATTTTTACCATGTACCACCTTGATTATCTTAAAAAAATATATTAACAGCTTGCATCCTCGTAACAATGCCCAGTTACAAATTCCAAATGTTTTGTCACATTTCTTGTAAGCTATGCCATCTGCCAGAGGTGGCATTTCATGGCTGTTTACCCTGACTCCCTCCAAGAATTCATCTGCCACTATCTAATGCTGCCTGAATAAAGGGGATTAAGACTCTGATGCAACAGAGACTATTGATAATTTGGTATAATTGAGAAGAAATGAAGATAAATGAGGTTGAGGATGGAGAGGCAATTAGATGAGCTGCCTGTACAGCTGTGTTCTCAGCCTAGTTCCCCTGGCCTTTTCTTCAGTGAGGTATGTGCAAATTAACCATAATGACAAGTACACGTGTCCCAAAGCTCTTGTACTTTGTAAAACTTGAGAATTCACTTTTTACTCCTGATATCTGAGGGTGATATTTTTGTGAAGTTGTTTTAACATGGTCTCTTAATGTCCTTATCATATAGGTCTCCTGCATCTGGAATTATCAGGAATTATCCCCTCCCCAGCACACACTCACCATTTCCTTGCTTTCAGTTGATGTCGGACTACTGTTTACAACCTGAGTACACTGAGGATTCAAAGCCTATTTTACCTTAATTATAGCCCAGTGTTTACGACAGTTTGGCAGTGCTTTTATTTTTACATGATTAGAAGCCAAGAGAACTATTCAGAGCCCGTGAAAAGAAGCTTCTCTTTTAATTTTAGGAAAATAATCTTCAAATAGCATTCTTTTTGATAATTTTCAATAAAAAGGCAGGGCCAGCTTTACAAACAAGCTCTAAGAGATCTTAAGAGATTAACAGAACCAGTATTTTCAAATATAAAATTTACATATTTATATAAGGTTGCTATTGTCATTATTATTATGCTGCCTAAATGAAAATGGAAACTCAGTAAAAAGCTAACCACTAAAATGTTTAATCTACGATCCCCTTTTCTACCATAGAAATAGTTATGCTGGGTATTTAGTTAAGGATGCTATCATAGGAACTAAATATTTTGAGATCCAGTATATCTATTGGTATCTTTTCCTCTATTTTGTCATTAAAATTATTTTTATTCCTTATGTTTAATGAAAATCATATTGTGTGCCTCTTTTGACTGCTTGTGAGAAAACAATTAATCTACAGTAATAAATGTAGAATATGTAACTGTACTAATAATGTGTGAGATGTTGAATGTCTTTCCCAATTCTGTAAAAAGGATGTATTAAGAAGATGAATGCTTTTTTAGCCTTTCATTCTTTTTTACTCACGTAAGAAACTAGCCTAAAATTGATTATTTCAAAACAAATAGTATACTAATTACAAATACTTATCAACTCAGGCTAATATGTCAAATAGCATGACATTTTATGGTTGCATTTATATTTCATAAATATCACCAAATTAACTTTTTAATAGGTTTTATCTGAGCTGTCTAGTATGGTAGCCATTATCCGCATGTTGCTATTTAAATTATTTAAATAAGTAAAATTAAAAATTCAATTTCTCAATCACAATAGCCACATTTCCAGTATTATAGTAGCATCTGGCTAGTGCCTATCATATTGAACAGTGTGGAAAAACATTTCCATCATTACAGAAAGTTCTATTGGTCACTGCCAGTCTATATTTCAGACTTACTACCTCCACATTAATACAAATTAGTAAGATTGAACTGTAGGAAAAACTATGAATTTAAGAATAAATCAAATAGTGAGTCTTCAATTTCCAAAAGAGTTGGTTCAGAATCAGTAGGAGGACAAGATGTTCCAGTTTAAATAGCCTCGGTTGATAAGCAATTAGAAACACATTATGGTGTGTTTACAAAGCATCAATGTCTTTTTAAGTTTGGAAAACTTTTGCAAAGGTTATTCTTTAGGTAAATCACAACTATTTTACCCACAAATACCCTTAAATGAATCTAGTAGGCAACATACAGAGTGTGATGAGAAGCCATCAGAAAGAACTATTAGGTTATCAATTCTATAAGGACATGACTGTGATAATAAAGCAATAATATGCTACAATTCTTTGGGACTGTTTTGAAAATTCAAACTCTGATTAGGAGGTCTGAAAATACAAACAAAAATACACACTTAAACTAATCACAGTAGTTCACCATACTAATTAATTTTTATTTATTTATTATTTATTTATTTAAATTTATGAGGTGACATTGGTTAATACAATTACATAGGTTTCCAGTATAAAATACAATAATATGTCTTATGTATGTTCTATTGTGTGTTTACCACCCAAAGTTAAATTTATTTTCATCACCATATATTTGATCCCCTTTATCCTTATCTACCACCCCACCTCTCATCTTTCCCTCTGGTTACCACTGAACTGTTGTCCGTGTCCATGAGCCTGTTTGTTTGTCTTGTTCGCTTGTTGCTTTCAGTTTTATATCCCATGTATGAATGAAATCTTATGGTTCTCAACTTTTTCTGACTTATTGTGCTTAGCATGATAATCTCAAGATTCATCCATGTTCTTGCAAATGACAGTATTTCATCTTTTCTTATGGCTGAGTAATATTTTATTGTATATATGTACCATATCTTTATCCAATTATCATCCATACCACTTTCCATAGTGGCTGTGCCAATTTACATTCTTACCAGCAGTGTATGAGGGTTTCTTTTTCCCAACAACCCTTCCAACATATGATATTACTTGTCTTATCAAAGATAGCCATTCTCACAGGTGCGAAGTGGTATCTCATTTGATTTTGATTTGCATTTCTCCAATAGCTAGTGAAGTTGATAATCTCTTCATTTGTCTGTTGGCCAATAATATGTGTTCTAGGGAGAAATGTCTATTCAGGTTCTCTGCCCATGTTTTTAATTGAATTTTTTGTTTTATTATTGTTGAGTTTTATGAGTTTTTTGTATATTTGGGATATTAGGACCTTACTGAAGGCATTGTTAACAAATATCTTCTCTCATTCTGTTGGTTGTCTCTTTGCTTTGTTGATGTTTTCTTTTGTTATACAGAAGCTTTTTAGTTTGATGTAGTCCCATTCATTTATTTTTGCTTTTACTTCCCATGTCTTTGAGGGCAAATTCATAAAATCCTCTCTAAATCCAAGGTCCATGAGTATAGTAACTATGTTTTCTTCTAGGCAATTTATTGTTTCAGATATTACATTCAGATCTTTGATTCATTTTGAGTTAATTTTGGCGTGTAGTGACTGATAACCATCTAGTTTCATTCTTTTGCATGGGGCTTTCCAATTTCTCGAGCATGATATTTTGAAGAAGCTTTCCTTTCTCCAATGTATGGTTTTAACAGCTTTGTCAAAAATTATTTGCTCGTATATATGGGTGTTTATTTCTGGGCTCTCGATTCTGTTCCATTGATCTGTGAGTCTGTTTTTCTGCCAATACCATGCTATTCTGATGATTGTCAC
>NW_006431805.1:561196-563978 GCF_000325575.1 Pteropus alecto | reverse complement strand
TTTTTCAGTATTGCTTTGGCTATTCAAAGTCTTTTGTGATTCCATACTAATCTGATGATTTTTTTTTTTTGGTCTATTTCTTTAAAAGATACTATTGAAGTTTCAACGGAGATCACATTAAATCTGCATATTGACTTGAGTAACATGACCATTTTAACCATGTTGGTTCTTCTAATCCAAGAACACAAACTATCTTTCCATTTCTTTGTGTCTTCTTTATTTTTTTTAATAATGTCTTGTAGTTTTCAGCATATAGGTCCTTTCCATGCTTTGTTAAGTTTATTCTTAAGTATTTTATTCTTTTTTTTGCAATTGCAAATGGAATTATTTTGTTTTATTTTTTCATTTCTTTTCCTGAAAATTCATTGTTAGTGTATGGAAATGCTATAGATTTTTGTACATTGATTTTGTATCTTGAAACTTTCCTGTATTTGTTTATTGTTTTTAAGTTTCTAGTGGAATCTTTAGGGTTTTCTACATATAGAATCATGTTATCTGCAATAAGTGACAATTGGACTTCTACACTCTCAATTTCAACGTCTTTTATTTCTTTCCCTTGCCTGACTGCTCTAGCTAGCACTTCCCACAATATATTGCATAAAAGTGGTGAAATTAGGCAGTCTTGTCTTGTTCCTGATCTTAGAGGGAAAGTTTTTAGTTTTTCTCTATTAAGGATGATGTTAGCTGAGGATTTGTCGCACATGGCCTTTATTACGTTGAGGTATTTTCCTTCTATACCTATTTTATTAAGTGTTTTAATTATAAATGAATGCTGTATATTTTCAGAAGCTTTTCTGCATCTATTGATATGATCGTATAATTTTTATCCTTTATTTGATTCATGTGGTGTATCACATTAATTAATTTGCATTTGTTAAACCACTGCTGTACCCCTGGAATGAAATTGACTTGATCATAATGTATAAAATTTGAATGCATTGTTATATTAAATTTGCTAGTGTTTTGTTAGAATTTTTGCATCTGCATTCATCAGAGATATTGGTCTATAGTTTTTGTGTGTATGTGTGTGTTATTATTTCCAGGTTTTGTTGTCAGGGTAAAGTTGGCATCAAAAAATGAGTTATAAAGTACTGCCTCTTCAATTTTCTAGAATTGTTTGAGAAGAACAGGTATTAAATATTCTTTGAATGTTTGGTAGAATTCAGTAGAGAAGCCATTTGGTTCTGGACTTTTACATTTTGGGAGGTTTTTCATAATTATTTCAATTCCCTTACTGTTGATCGGTCCATTTAGATTTTCCACTTCTTTGTGATTCAGTCTTGGAAGACTGTGTGTTTCTAAGAACTTGTCTATTCCTTCAGGTTATTGAATTTGGTAGCATATAATCTTTTAGTATTCTTGTATGGTATTTTGTATTTTGGTGGTATCTGTCATATCTTCTCCTCTTTCATTTCTGATTTTGTTTGTATCTTTTTAAATTTTTTTTTCCTTAATGAGTCTCACCAGGGGACTGTCAATTTTATTGATCTTTTAAAAGGAACCAACTCTTTGTTGCATTATTAAGTTCTATTGTCTTTTTGTTCTCAATTTCATTTAATTCTACTCTGTTTTTGTTTCCTTCCTTCTGCTGAGGTTGGATTTCAGTTGATCTTTTTTTCTAGCTTTTAAGTTGTCAAGTTAGGTTGCTTATTGGAGATTATTTTTGTTTCTTTGTTTCTTGAATAGGCCTATAATGATATGAACTTTTGTCTTTTCTGCTTTTGCTTTATCCCAAGAATTTTTATGTGTTATATTTTCATTCTCATTTGTTTCTATGTATTTCTCATCTTTCCTTTTATTTCTTCTTTGACCCAGTTGTATTTTAGTAGCATGTTGTTTAATCTCCACATATTTGAAGGTTTTTTTTTCCCACTTTCTTTTTATAGTTGATCTCGTTTCAAAGCATTGCAGTCAGAGAATATACTTTGTTATGATTTCAAGTGTATTAAACTTGGTGAGGCTAGTTTTGTGTTCAAACATGTGGTCTATCCTTTGCAATGGTCCATGAGACTAGAGAAGAATGCATAATCTGGTGTTTCGGCATGAAAGGCTTTGTAAATATCAATCATATCCAATTGGTCTAATGTCATTTAAGGTTGACATTTCCTTATTGATTTTCTGTTTGGATGACCTATCCGTAGCTGACAGTTGGGTATTTAGATCCCCTACTATAATTGTGTTCTTCTCAGTTTCTCCCTTTAGTTCTGTGAATAGTTGTTTTATATATTTTGATGCTGCTCCTTGATTGGAAGCATATATATAGATAAGTGTTATGTCTTCTTGATGTATTGTCCCCTTAATTATTATGAAGTACTCACCTTTGTCTCTCATTATTTTTTTTTTATCTTGAAGTCTATTTTGTCAGATATAATTTCAGCAACACCTGCTTTTCTCTGGATGCCATTTCCTTAGAGTATCATTTTCAACCATTTCAGTTTGAGTATACAGTTGTTCTTGAAGCTAAGATGTATTTCTTAAAGGCAGTATATGGTCCAGTTTCATTTTTTGATCTATTCTGCTACTCTGTAATTTTTTATTGAAGAGTTTAACTTTTTTTTAATTAATTTATTCACACCTGCTTTTCTCTGGATGCCATTTCCTTAGAGTATCATTTTCAACCATTTCAGTTTGAGTATACAGTTGTTCTTGAAGCTAAGATGTATTTCTTAAAGGCAGTATATGGTCCAGTTTCATTTTTTGATCTATTCTGCTACTCTGTAATTTTTTATTGAAGAGTTTAACTTTTTTTTAATTAATTTATTCTTTTATGGTCATTGGTTAA
>NW_006431805.1:551053-559308 GCF_000325575.1 Pteropus alecto | reverse complement strand
CTGTCTCTTGCCTGACTGCACTTGCTACAACCTCCAATGTTATGTTGAATAACAGTGGCGATAATGGACAGCCTTGCTTTGTTCCTGATCTTAGCGGGAAGATTTTCAGTTTTTCACCATTAAGCATAATGTTGGCTGAGAGATTGTTGTATATGGCTTTTATTATATTAAGATACTTTTCTTCTAAACCTATTTTGCTAAGTGTTTTGATCACAAATGGATACTGTATCTTGTCAAAGGCTCTTTCTTTTTCTTTTCATTTATTGATATGATCATATGATTCTTATTTTTTCATTTGTTTATGTGGTGCATCACAATAATCATTTTGTGTATGTTGAAACATCCTTGTGCCTCTGGGATGCAGCCCAATTGATCGTGGTGTATAATCTTTTTAATATGCTGCAGAATTTGGTTTGCTAGTATCTTATTTAGGACTTTTGCATCTGTTTTCATTAGATATATCAGTCTATAGTTTTCTGTTTTTATCTTTACCAGGTTTTTGTATCAGCGTGATACTGGCCTCATAAAATAATTTGATAAGTATTATCTTCTGTTCGATTTTTTGGAAGAGTTTGAGGAGAATCTGTATTAAATCTTCTTTGAATGTTTGATAGAATTCACTAGTGAAGCTGTCGTCCTGGACTTTTACTTTTTAGGAGGTTTTTGATAATTATTTCCATTTCCATACTTCTGATGGGTCTATTTAGATTTTCCAGTTCTTCTTGATTCAGTCTAGGAAGGTTGTATCTTTCTAAATACTTGTCCATTTATTCTGGGTTATTAAATTTGGTGTTATATACTTTTTCATACTATTCTTGTATGATCCCTTTTATTATTCCGGTTTCTGTCATCATTTCTCCTCTTTCATCCCTGATTTTGTTTATATTTCTCCTTTTTTTTTTTCCTTTAATGAATCTAGCCAGGGGTTTCTCAGTTTTATTAACCTCCAAAAATCAGCTCTTTGTTGTATTTATTTTTTTCTATTGTTTATTTTCAAATTCACTTACTTCTGTTCTAATTTTGATTATTTCTGTTCTTCTGCTGGCTTTAGGCTTCATTTGTTCTTTTTCTTGTTTTATTTTTAAATGAAGCTGTAGGTTGTTTATTTGGGCTCATTCTTACTTTTTGAGATAGGCCTGTAGTGATATGAACTTTCCTCTTATGACTGCTTTTGCCATGTCCCAAATGTTTTGACATGTTATACTATCATTATCATTCATTTTTGTGTATCTCTTGATCTCTCTTTTTATTTCTTCTCTGACCCCGTTATTCTTCAGTAGCATGCTGTTTAATCTCCATGTATTTGTGGTTCTTCCTGCTTTCTTTTTGCAGTTGATCTCTTGTTTCAAAGCGTTTCAATCAGAGAATATGGCTGGTATGAGTTCAACCCTCTTATAATTGTTGAGGCTTTCTCTTTGTCCCAGTATGTGGTCAAATCTTGAGAATGTTCCATGTTGCACTAGAAAAGAATGTATAAGAAGCTCTTGTGGCATGAAAGACTATGTAAATGTCAATTATGTCCAGTTGGTCCAAAGGGTCATTACGGATGTTATTTCCTCATTGATTTTCTGTTTGGATGATCTGTCCATATCCGACAGTGGGATATTTAGTTCCCCTAATATGATAGTGTTTTCGTCTTTTTCTCCCTTTAGTTCTGTAATTGTTTTATATAATTCAAAGGTTCCTGTTCGGGAGCACAGATGTTAATAAGTGTTATGTCTTCTTCATGCATGATTCTCTTTATTATTATGAAGTGTCCCTAAGTATCTTTCTTTACCTTTTTTATTTCGAAGTCTATTTTGTCTGATATTAGTACCATTACTCCCACTTTTCTCTGAATGCCATTTGTTTCAAATATCATTTTCCACCTTTACACTTTGAGTCTATATTTATCTTTGGAACTGAGATATGTCTCCTGGAAGGTACATATGGTTGAGTTTTGCTTTTTGATCCATTCTGCAACTCTCTGCCTTTTTATTGGTGAGTTTAGTCTATTTACATTTGGGTGATTATTGAAATATGAAGTCTTCTTATAGCTATTTGATCTTTGCCTTTCTTATAGCTTGGTGTTTCCATTGCTTCCTTGTTCTTGTGTTTCTGTTCTCTTTATTTTGGTAGGTTTTTGTGGTTTTTCCCTCTGGTTCTTTTTGTTTTATATTGGTGTGCGGTTACCATGATGACTATGTAAAGGATAGTGTGTGTGTGTGTGTGTGTGTGTGTGTGTAATGGTCCATTTTCTTCCGTGTGACTTATCTCCATTCTCCTTTGCAAATTTGGATTTTTTAATCCTCCCTTTTTCAGTCTGCATGCTGAATGTTCATTACTATCTTGCTATATCAATTCTCTTCTTAATTTTCAGATTATAATGTCCCATTCCTAGTAAGGGTTACACTCCTGTGCTTTTATTTTCCTGATAGTCACCTTACTCCTAATTATGTTTTTGTTTGTTTGTTTGTTTGTTTGGTCATTTTGTTTTAGGTGTGGTGACCCTTTTCAGTATTTCCTGTAGCATAGGCCACGTAGTGGAGAATTCCCTTAAGTTTTGTATATCTGAAAAGGTCTTAATTTCTCCTTCATATATAAAGGAGAGCTTAGCTGGATACATTATCTAGGCTAATAGTTCTTTTCACTTAATAATTTGAATATTTGATTCTACTCCTTTATGGTTTGTAAGGTTTGTGCTGAGATGTTTGACAATAATCTAATGTTTTTCCTTTGTAGGTTACTATCTTCTTTTCCCTGGCTGCCCTGAGAATTCTGTCTTTGTCATTGATTGTTGATGATTTTAATACAATGTGTCTTGGTGAAGGCCTTTTTGGGTTGAGATAATTTGGTATTCTCTTGACTTCTTAAATTCCGAGCTCCAGCTTATTCCTTAGATTTGTAAAATTCTTGTCAATCATTTGTCTGAAAATGCTTTCTAGTCCCTGTTCCTTTTGCTTGCCTTCAATAATGCTCATTATTCTTATGTTTCCTCTCCTGATGGTATCAGCTAGTTCTTGAATTTCTCTTCCATTATTTTTCATTCTTCGGTTTCTCTTCTTCCTTCTGATTTATTTCTAGATTTTTATTTTCAATATCTCTTCCTCCATTTGGTCAATTCAATTCTCCAAGCTTGTTGTTTCATTTTTCAACTCTTGCAGTGTGTTTTTTATCTCCAGAAGATCTAATTTGTTCTTTTTGAGGGTTTCAATCTCTTTGCTAAAAAACTTATTCTGCTCATCTAGGTGTTTTTTCAGTTCCTGAAATTGTTGATATGAATCGTTTCAGAACTCAGTGAGTTTTTCAGAAGTACCATCCTGAGTTCTCTGTCATGTAAGTCTCATATTTCTATGTCTATAAGGTTATTTTCTGGAGATGTTTCTCTTTCTTTCTGAGATGCCTTGTCACCTTGGTTGTTCATGGCGTTTAATGGACTATTTCTCTGCCTGGGCATTATTGGCAGTGTATTGTGCTCCCCCTGCCCCCCAGAAAGAAAATGTATTATATAAAGGTCTGTCTTTAGACTGTTGCAAAGAAGGCTCGTTTCTTTTGGTTTTTAGTAGGTGGAGTCTAAGCATCTTGGATCTCTGCTTTATATAAAGCCTTAATAATGTCTTTTTTTTTCCTTATAGATGTTTAATTATGCTCACTGCTCTCAGTCTCGGTTCCTGTCAGTGTTAGAGACAGTTTTGCTAGCGTTTGCTCACATTCCCCTGGGTATCCATGGCGTTCAGCCTCAGAGGATATGGGGGCAGGAACCCTCTGGCCCGAGGGTTGAGGGCTGCAGCTCAGCCTCGGTTTTGCAACTATGGCTGGTAAAAATCAACCATTGTTTCTCTTTCATTCTGCTTCTCTGAATTTTGCTCTGATGACTTTGCCCTGCCACCGACCACATGGATCTTACAGCATTCTCAGGCAGAGCTTTTCAGGGAACTCGCCACACCTTCTCTCTCCCTCTCCTCCTACAGGGATCTCTGGCAGCTGCGAGAGGAAGTTTCTTCATTTCCCCCAGTCCACAGCCTGACACTCGGTGTTCTGACTTGTGGTAGCTCTTATGCGCAGATCCCATGCTCAGATGTACTTGTGTTCAGTTTTGGTGTTTGTTGTTGTTGTTGTTGTTGTTGTTGTTGTTGTTGTTTTTAGATGTTCAGCTTATTATTGTTTCAAGGGGAGAGCTCTGGGGATGTCTCTCACTCCTACATGTTTCTCCAAATTGAGTTTTTACTTTTACATGTAGGGTGATTATTGATACATGAGGTTTTCCTACAGGCACTTCACCTTTTGTTTTCTGGTAGCTTGGTGTTTCCATTTTGTTTCTTTTCTGTATGTTTCGATCTGTTATTTTAGTTTGTGGTGTTCCATGTTTTTTCCCTCTGTTCTCTTTCGTTTTATGTTATGTGTCTCAGTTCTGATTTTTTTGGTGTGGTTACCATTAAGTTTATGCAAAGAAAAGTTATATATATACACAGTAGTCCATTTTCTTCTGCGTGCACCTTATCTCCTTTTCTCTTTGCAGATTCTGATCCTTACTCCAGCCTCTGTATTTTTCTTAAATTATCTTTATTTATGCTGTACTTTTATTTCTAGGTTACAGTAGTTGTTGGCTTCTCTTTTTAATTTTTTTATCTTTAATCATTATGTAATATTTAATAATATTATACCCTGATCTTAATAGCGGTTGCACCTTCCTGTTTCTGTCTGCTTGTTAGTCATCTTACTCATAGTTATGTATATTTTTTTTTCCTTTTGTTTCAGGTAGAACGACCCCCTTCAGTATTTCTTGTAATGCTGGCCTTGTGGTGGAAAATTTCTCTGCTTTTGTATGTCTGAAAAGGTTTTTATTTCTCCTTCATATTTAAAGGACAATTTTGCTGTATATATTATATTTGGCTCCTTTTCAATAGTTTGAATATTTGATTCCACTCCCTGCTAGCTTGGAAAGTTTCTACTAAAAATTCCAGTGATAATATAGTGGATTTTCATTTATAAGTTACAATCTTCTTTAACTTGACCGCCTTGAGAATTTTTCTTTGTCATTAATCATTGACAGTTTTAATATACTGTGTTTTGAAGAAGGCCTTTTTTAATGCAGATAATTAGGTGTTCTGTTTGCTTCTTGGATTCGAAGATCCATTTTTTTCCATAGGTATGGGAAATTCTCATCAACTATTTGTTCAAGTAGGCTTTCTGTTCCCTTCTCCTTCTCTTCTCCTTCCGATATATCCATTATTCTTATACTGTTTTTTTTTCTGATTTTCTCAGTTCTTGTAGAGTTCTTTCATTTTTTTTACCCTTAATTCTCTTTCTTCTTTCATCTGTGTCATTTCCAGATTTTTATCTTCAATAGCACTAATTCTTTCCATCATCTGAGCAGCTCTATTCCCTAAGCTTGCTATTTCATTCTTCACACCTTTTATTGAGTTCTTCAGTTCCAGAAGTTCTCTTTGGTTCTTTTTTTAGAGTTTCAATCTTCTTGGTAAAGTATTCCTGTTGTTCATTGATTTTGATTCTGAGTTCATTGAATGGTCAATCAGAATTTTCTTGCATCTCATTTAGTTTTTTTCAAAAGTGCAATCTTAAATTCTCTGTCATTTAAATCATATATGTCTATATCTTTATGTTCATTTTCTAGAAATATTTTTTATTTTATTTCTTAGCTCCCTTCTCTCCTTGGTTGTTCATGGAGTTTGGTGGATTATGTCTTCACCTGGGCAATACGGGAATGTACTCAGAAATTTTAAAATTATTATTATTTAGAGTGATCTCTCTTGAGCTAGGTGGTAAGATGTTTTTATTTTGTTTTTGAGTAGGTGGTGCAGAAGCTTCCTGCACTGCTCAGGCCTCCTGTATCTCTACTTAGTGGCAAAAAAATCCCTCGCTTCTCTCAGGAGGTGTGTGTCTCCTCTATGACCAGGTTGCTTAAGTCCCAAGGCTCCGCTATTGTGAGAGGATGTGAAGGGCAAATGGGATTTGAGCCTCTAAAGAGTCCTTGAAATCCCAGTACCTCTCCAAAATCCAGATGCAGTGCTGTGATTTTTTCCTCCCAAATCAGCCTGGATAGGTGCAAGCAGGGTGGGTTGGGAGAAGCCAGTGGTATCCCTGTGGCTGTTGTCTTTTCAATAATACTAACCGCCAGCTTCAGCTGCCTTGCCTCTATATTTCTGCCCCTGTCATTGGGACCAGCTGCAGTGTGTGTCTCAGTTCCTGGGGTACTCACTACTGCAATTTTCCCTGGAGTCGGCTGCTAGCTTTGGGAAGATTCAGGGAGGCAAGCTGTGGGAAGGTGGGCAGAGGTGGCCAGGCTTGTGACTCAGCTTCCTGCCTGGCAATGATCATTACTAAAACACAGCTGACATCCTTCTGTATTTTGTCTCAGCCCTATTTTCTGCTGTGTAGAATATGCTGATCATTCAGGCAGAAATGCTAGAGGCTACAAAGAGTGCAAACCAAAACCTAATTCCTTTTTTTCTGAATCCTGCAGGGAGCTCCGGGCTGAGTCTGCAGCACTCATCTCTGTTCCTCTCCCCTTCCTCCTCCCTTTCTCCCCTGATTTACCCATCTTCACATGCTCTGATGTGTAAATCTCTCAGACATTTTAGTGTGCTAGGCTGGGTGTTTTTTGTTAAATTGTAGCTGTTCAGTTTGTTTTAATTTCAAAGGGAGAGGTCAGGGAGACCCCTCACCCTCCCATGCCTCTGATGTTACTCTAAGCATACTAGTTTAATGAGCGTAACAAAACAATTCTAAAGAAAGTCAGGTAAGATTAATATCGTAATCGGAAATCCTATTTCATTGAGTTGTTTATTTTGAAAGAATTTACTCCACATTTTAAAGTTTGATACTTTTCAATGGTGCTGACGCTCTCTCAGTTTTGGTCTATAAGCAATTTTTCTGTAAACATGTTCTCATACAATTTTTGTATGTTTAAGCTATGAAGACCCCTAATTTGACAACTATAGCACTTAGTTTCATTGTTAAGTATTTTAATATAATTATTATGATTATAGTTATCACTAAATAAATAGTAGATTCATAGACTATTAACATTTTTTCCAACCTTACAAATAATGATTAAATTCTCACTAAAAGGCTAAATATCCTTATTCTTCTTCCTATTGGTTTCAATTTCCCTTTATATAAATGATAGAGTTGAGCTGGATGATCTGAAAGATGGATCCCAACTCTGGCATTTGATTTTTCTTTAAGTTGTTTTAATAAATAAATATTTGCCTTAAAATAAGTGGTATAAAAAAGCAAGGAGAGGTTAAACAGAAAAATATTGGTGGAGTGCTTACCTTTTGCTTGGAGGTAGAAGGATGGAAAAAAGGATGGGTACATAAATAAATGCAAGTTTTTGATAATATTTTAATTGTTGACTTGCGTGGTGTATTCACTAACATTTATATTATTATACTTTATAATTTATATATATGCTATATATTGTATTTATTTAAACATTTTTTCAAGTAGGTGGTGCATATTCAAACATTTTAAAAGATAATAAAGAGAAAAATACCTACTATTGCCTCTGTCTACTGAATTTGGTTCTAAGAATCAAATTATTTAGGTAGCATATACTACCTCAATGTGTAGGGCAGAGTGCACAAAGCCAGATTCAAATATTTGTCATTTTCTTACGAGGTAGCAATCTTATGTTTTCATCAGTTTTCAAATAAGATCAAACAAAATGCAAAATAGTAACTGATTTTTTATTTCTACAATAATTATGTTTTAAGCCAGAAAAGATAAACACTGGATAACCCCAAAATTTCTATTCACAATGATATTACTTATCCTTTTAAGCTCAACATCTTAATGAGTGGGTCTTGATTGATATTGAATGTCTGCTATTTTGACCATTCAGCTACAAATGATCAAAACCAGTTATATGTATACACCAATAAAAATCAATTTAAGATAGAAAAAGTTCGACAATGGAACTTTTACCAGTCTACCAGTCTTTCATGCTGGTAGAACACTTGGGCATTATGGTTTCTAAATTTCCAATCATCACATATTTCATGAGGCCAGCAGCTAGTAAAGTCTAATGAATTTTGAATTCCAAAGTTGTCAAATGAGAGATTGTGACTCGGTAGGAGCAAATGGTTTCTCTTTTGAAAGTTTGAAAGGGTAACTTCCAAACAAGAATAAAAATTGGAGCTCTCTGATGCATATGCGAAAATGAACAAATAATGAATTTGGCTCTAGAAGACATAGCCAAAAAAAAAAAAAAAAAAAAAAAAAAAAAGCTGAGGGGGACAACGGTTTTCGAA
>NW_006431805.1:542778-550911 GCF_000325575.1 Pteropus alecto | reverse complement strand
AGAAAAAAAGAGCTGAGGGTGACAACAAGTCTTTAGAATTCTGGGGAATTACATAGGGAATAAAATTATCCAAAATTTTTTCCTCTATAACATTTTTGGTGTCAAGTTTAATGAGGTAAAAATAGTTAAATTGATATTACTAAATTAAGGTGTTTTTTTTTTTCTAGTACAGACAAGCTAATGTGGAATATAGCTGATCTTATTTGAATTAGAAGGTATCACATATATATAATTAAGATCACTGAGAACTGCAGTGTTAGAAAATAAATATATTTACATCTAGCTTCATCTGGTCTATTTTATACTCATATAGCAGATATGATATACAAATTTTTTGTCACTGTATCAAATGAAATTTAATTGTTATATCACTAAAACAAAGGAAATAATTTAATGAAAGTGAATACACATTAAGAATTTGGATTGTCAAGCCATTACTATTGACATCTGTAATATATCTTTTTGAAAACACCATATGCCTATTTATTTCTGTCACCAAAGATTCTATCTGCATCAAATGGCTAGGTAGCACTGATTTTCAGAAAAGACAACTGAGCCACAATTAGGGTAAATTAAAATATGCTGGTTAGTTTGGTCATTATAACATTATCCATACCCTATTCTCTCATTTGTACTTATAGTAACAGTGTATTTCAGCTGGAAAGAACTTTTAAAGTGATCATTTTTATATGGGGAAAAATGAGACCACACAAATGAAGGTCAAGATCGCATTGTCACTTAATGCCTGAATCATTAATTTACTACTAAAACTTGTTTCAGTTCATCAGTCAAAAAGATTTAGAGAGGTGAATCTGCACTAAGATGTAGGGCCAAGATAAAGATCAAACTTAGGCTGGGAAATGGGGTAAATTTCACAAGGGATATGAAGGAGGTACCTCTCCTCTGGGAGAAAAAAAATCATCATTCTTAAAATAAGTAAATAATCACTCTCCTCACATATGTTTGACAATTAGTATTTACAAAGTACATTTCACATGAGATAATGGATATAAAACAGCTTTAAAATAAAAGTTCTACAAAATGTATATAACTATATTATTGCAGTTATACAGAAAATCTTGCTAACCACTTCTCCCACATATATTTCCAGAATTACTTTAAAATTTAAGAAAAAGATGGTCATGAGGCCTAATTCATTCAAATGAACTGTCTGTATACACTAAGTTTATGAAATAATCTTCACACACATTAGGAGTTTGCAATACAAATGCTTAACATTTGTAAAGTATTTTTAATTTTTGAAAGAATTTTCAAATCTATTATTTTATTTTATCTTCATAAACGTATTATGAGTATCTCCAAGGAAAGGACTGTGTTTTATTCTCTTTAACATCAATGCCATAGAGTAGGCAATTAATAAATGTTTATTGAATTAAGGGAAAGAAGAATGGATGGATTGGGTGGCTATGTAAATAAATGAACAAAACAAGTATTCTGTTATTGTAGGGTATTTTTTGTCAATATGTATATATGTATATATCTCTCTAATTTTATATTTATAATGATGCTTTAGATGGGTAAGTTTGCAATCTTGCCATTATTTTTCTTTAGTATTATAGTTTTAAGTCTGTTTCCTTCTGACTTAAATTGCATTTCTATTTTAGGAATACCCTAATTCAGAATATAACTGAATTTAACTCAGATATGATGATTCTCTGAATACTTCCATGAATAGGTTAAGAATGTAGATATGCCTATACTTGTTTTTGTATCTCTTTTTCTTTGCCTATTTTACTGACCATTCTAATCTAGCATTCCTGGAATTTATTTTATTTGAGTCTCTTTTATATTCAATATCATAACTTTTTACAGATTTCCAATAACTTAATTTCAACCATTATTGACTTTTGTTGTTGAGATATCTAGGCTCTTTCACTGATTTGGTTTATGGTGTTTCAATTTCTTCTAGCTTTATATTTACTGACCAACATCCACTACTACCCTCTTCCCTTTACCCTGACACATGCTATCAAAACTATTAGTAGCACATCAAAATATCTTCTACTCTTGTACTCTCAGTTGTTTGAATTTTCTCTAAAATCTTTATGATTACTTTTTTTAATGTTTTCTGCCATGCCTAATACCCAAATTTCCTTACTCATCACCTAAGACAGCTTATCTTTCAAACTGAAAGTAATTCAAAATAATACATTGATAAGAAATTCTGTGAGTAACTGTTAGCAGTAGTAAATTACAACAAATTTAATGTTTTCTTTTAAGGTTTCTAAATTGAAACTTGTTACAGAATTGTTGATGACAATTACTTTACTTTTAAGTATACTTTCTTATAGGCTGTTTAGAAGGTAAAACAATGTTAGTTATAAATTTTCCATTATGTATTTATGTTGGACTTTGCAAGGATATATAGCTCTTTGTTTTTATTGACAAAATAATCTGTCAACAATGAAGACAGAAAGGGAGAGGTCCAAGATGGCAGCATTGGAAGAACCTGAACTCACCTCCTCTCACCAACACAGGGAATCTACACTTACAGACACAGCAATTACACTTGAAGAACTGAGGGCTAACTGAACAGCTTCTGCACAACAAACAAGAGAGAGACCACACAGAAGTGGATAGGAGACACAGATACATGGTATTGAAGGAACTCCACTGCCAACATACAGACCTGCAGTAGGTAGAGAACACTAAGAAACCATGTACAAACACGCCCACCCTGGGACACAGAAAAACAAAACAAAACAAACAAAGCAAAAAACAGTGGTTAAAGGGCATCTGTATTATATAGGAAAGAAATTTATTTATTAACCCATGAGCATCTGCCAAATAGGAGGGAAACTGAGGAAACTCTCTCTAGAGTTACAGGCACAGGAGAGTTAGGTTTGTTAGGTTCTCTCTCCACCTTAATTGCATGGGCAAGAAGTTGATCAAGGCACACTAGCTGGTAAGCCCATGCCATCCCAGATTCTAGGCCCACACAAGTTCAGTAGCTTGCTCCCGGGACTCCCTGTGACTTGTATTTACTCAGCCACAGCTTGCCCCCATGACTTTCAGAAGCCCACAGCCACTTTAGCTATAGCTTCATGTTTTTGCATGGTTTTACTTCTGGAATGTTCCTGGCCTTTGCCCAATAGAGCTACAGTTTCAATTGGCCCACCAAGGCAGACCTAGCACAGCCTGCCCCTGGGGCCATCTTCACACACCATGGCCTAAGCTGGCCCTAACTACAATCCAATCCAGCCTGTCAAAGTGGCACCAGCACAGCTTTGCCCTGGGACCACCCATGACCTGGACCCACTTCAGCTTTAGACATAACTGGCTCACGAAGGCAGCCATAGCATGGTTTGCCCAGGGACTCCTCAAAGCCTATGCGTGCTCCAGCTCCAACTTCAGTCACCCTTCCAAAGATACCTGATACATGCAGTGTACAAAAGGGAAGCTCCTACACAAGGCCATTTTTCAAGAACATAGAACTTGCTATTTAGCCTAATTCATAGGAATGAAGACAGAGAGGCAGCAAAAATAAGGAGATAAGGAGTCAGAGAAATATATGTCTAACAAAATAACAGACCAAAAGCCCATAAAAAAGAGCTAATTGAAACAAAGACAACCTATCTACCAAATAAAGAACTCAAAACAATATAAAGGAAACATGACGAAGTGAGAGATGTCCCCAGATATCTTCCCTTAAAACAATAAGCTGAATATCTAAAACTCAACAAAAAACACCCAAACTGTACACCAGCACATCTGAGCGTGAGATTTGTGCATAAGAGCAACCACAGGTCAGAACCCCAGGTGTCAGGCGGTAGACTTGGAGTAATAAAGAAGCTGCCTCTTGCAGCTGCTGGAGCTCCCTGCAGGAGGGGTGGAGGGGAGAAAGAGCAGCGAGTTCTTGCCGTGAGTTCCCTAAACATTCCTGCCTGGGATAACTGTGAGCTCCCCATGGCTGGCTGGCTGCAGGGCCCAGTCATCAGGGCAGAAAGAAGATAAGCGGAATGGAACCACAGAGGAAAAACAGCTGATTTTTGATGGCTGCGGATGCAAATCCGAGGCTGAGCTGAAGCCACCAAACCCCAACCCGGAGGGTCACTCCCCCTGTACCCTCCAAGATCAATTACTACAGAGCTCCAGGGGAATCTGAGCAAACACTGCTGAGACTGTCACTGACACTGACAGGGATTGAAACTGAGGGTAGCGAGCATGATTAAATATCTACAAGAAAATTTAGAAAGCATTATTAATACTTTATATAAAGCGGGGATCCAAGAGGCTTAGACGCCATCTACTGGCAACCAAACGAAACATGCCTTCTTTGCAACAAGCAAAAGAGAGACCTTTATATAATAAATCTTCTTTCTGAATAAAAAGCACAATACACTACCAATAACGCCCAGGCGGAGAAATAGTCCATTAAACACCATGAACAACCATCTAAGACAAGGCATCTCATAAAGAAAGAGAAAAAACTACAGAAAATAAGCTTACAGACAGAGAAATATGCAACTTAAATGACAGATAATTCAGGATGGTACTTCTGAAAACCTCAATGAGATCCAAAACAACTCAAATCAATAATTTCAAAATTAAAACAAACAAACAAACAAACAAACAAAACAGATGAGCAGAGCAAGGAGACTGAAACCTTCAAAAAGAACCAAATAGAACTCCTGGAGATGAAGAACACACTGCAAGAGTTAAAAAATGAAATAGCAAGCTTGGAGAATTGAATTGACCAAATGGAGGAATGGATCAGAGATATTGTAGATAAAAATCTAGAAATAAATCAGAAGGAAGAAAAGAAATCAGAGAATGAAAAATAATGAAAGAGAAATTCAAGAACTAGCTGATACCATCAGGAGAGGAAACATAAGAATACTGGGCATTATCGAAGGCAAAGAAAAGGAACAGGGATTAGAAAGCATTTACAAATACTTGGTGAGAATTTCTGAAATATAAGAAATGAGCTGGAGTTTGGAATTCAAGAAGTCAACAGAACACCAAATTATCTCAACCCAAAAAAGGCCTTCACCAAGACACATTGGATTGAAATTATCAAAAATCAATGACAAAGACAGAATTCTCAAGGCAGCCGGGGGAGGAGGGGAACTGGTAACTTATAAAGGTAAACTCATTAAATTATCCTTGGACTTCTAACCACAAACCTTACAAGCCAGAAAGGAATGTAATCAAATATTAAAACTATTAAGTGAAAGGAACTATCAGCCAAGAATAATGTATCCAGCTAAGCTCTCCTTTAGATATGAAGGAGAAATTAAGACTTTTCCAGACATACAAAATTTGAGTGAATTTTCCACTACAAGGTCTGCACTATAGGAAATACTGAAAGAGTTCAGTTCACCTAAAATTAAATGAGAAAAAAAATACATATTTAGGAGTAAAGAGGCACTCAGGCAAATAGAAGAAGAGTGCAACTCTTACTAAGAAAAGGGCATTATAGGCTTAAATAATAATACAAGAATTGTTATAACAAGATAATAATGAACATCCAGCATACATAGGAACAAATCGAGATAACAATAACTGAGAAACAAAAAGATTCAAAGATACAAATTCGCAAAAGGGAATAGAGATAAGGCATGCGCAGAAGAAAATGGATGACTTTATATATAACTATACTTTACATATTCATAATGGTAATCACCCAACAAAGATTCAGAATCATTGTATATAATATAAAGAAAGAAGGACCAGAGGGAAAATCCAAAAAAGTCAACAAAAATAAAGAAAACAGAAGGACAAGAACAAGGAAGCAATGGAAACACCAAGCTACCAAAACAAAAGATAAAATGGTTATAAGAAGACCTCAAATTTTAATAATCACCCTAAATAAAAATGGATTGAACTCACCGATAAAAAGGTACAGAGTTGCAGAATGGATCAAAAAGCAAAACCCAACCATATACTGCCACCAGGAGACACATCTCAGCTACAAAGACAAATATAGATTCAAACTGAAAGGGTCAAAAATGATATTTCAAGCAAATGTCACTGAGAGAATAGCAGGAGTAGTGGTACTAATATCAGATGAAATAGACTTCAAATTAAAAAAGGTAAAAAAAGATACTGAGGAACACTTCATAATGATAAAGAAAAACATGCAACAGGAAGACATCACACTTATTAACATCTGTGCTCCCAATGAGGGAACCCCGAAATATGTAAAGCAATTATTAACAGATCTAAAGGGAGAAGCAGACCAAAACAATATCATAGTAGGGGCCCAAAATGCCCCACTGTCGGCTATGAATAAGTCATCAAAACAGAAAATCAATAAGGAAATAGCATCCTTAAATGACACATTAACCAACTGGACATAATTGACATTTACAGAGCCTTCCTTCCCAAAACAGCTGCTTATAGATTCTTCTCTAGTGCACATGGAATATTCTCAAGAATCAACCACATACTGGGAGACAGAAATAGCTTCAATAAATATAAGAGGGTTGAAATCATACCAACAATATTTTCTGATCATAACGCTTTAAAACTAGACATCAACTGCAAAACCAAGTCGGGAAGAACAACAAATAGATGGAGATTAAACAACATGCTACCGAAGAATAACTGTATCAGAGAAAAAAAAAAAAAAAAAAAAAAAGAAGAGAAAAACAGAAAAAAAAGAGAAAGACAGTGCAAAACAAAAAAAAAAAAAAACTTTTGAGACACAGCAAAAGCAGTCATAAGAGGAAGGTCATATCATTACAAGTCTATCTCCAAAAACAAGAACAAGCTTAAATAAACAACATAACGCTTTATTGTAAGAAACTACAAAAGGAAGAATAAATGAAGCCTAAAGTCAGCGGAAGGAAAGAAATAATCAAAATTAGAGCAGAAATAAATACAATTTAAAACAAACAAACAAACAAAAAAAACATTAAAAATAATAAATTCAGCAAAGAGCAGTTTCTTTGAAAAGGTTAATAAAATTGAGAAACCCATGGCTTGACTCACTAAAGAAAAAAGAGAAAGGACACAAATAAACAAAATTTGGAATGAAAGAGGGGAAATTATGACTGACATCGCAGAAATCTAAAGATTATACAAGAATAGGATGAAAAAGTATATGACACCAAATATAATTACCTAGAAGAAATGGATCAGTACTTAGAAAAATACAACCTTCCTAGACTGAATCAAGAAGAACTGGAAAATCTAAATAAACTGATCAGCAGTATGGAAATTGAAACAATCATCAAAAATCTACAAAAAGTAAAAGTCCAGGACCAGATGGCTTCACCAGTGAATTGTACCAACCATTCAAAGAATATCTAATACCTATTCTCCTCAAACTCTTACAAAAATTCGAAGAGGAGGCAACACTTCCCAACTCATTTAATAGGACTAATATTACTTTGATACCAAGACTTGGTAAAGATAACACACACACAAAAGAAAACTACAGACCAATATCTCTCATGAACACAGATGCAAAAATCTTAAATAAGATACTAGCAAACCGAATACAGCAACATATTAAAAAGATTATCCACCACGATCAAGTGGGCTTCATCCTAGAGGCACAAGGATGGTTCAACATATGCAAATCAATTAATATGATATACCACATAAACGAATGAAAAAATAAGAATCATATGATCATATCAATAGATGCAGAAAAAGCCTTTGACAATATCCAGCATCCATTTATGATCAAAACATTTAACAAAATCTTTATTGAAGGAAAGCATCTTAACATAATGAAGGCCATCTATGCCAAATCCTCAGCCAACGTTATAATTAATGGTGAAAAACTATAAACCTTTCCTGTAAGATCAGGAACAAGGCAAGGCTGTCCACTATTGCCACTGTTATTCAATATAACATTGGAGGTCCTAGCGAGTGCAATCAGACAAGAGAAAGATATAAAAGGCATCCAAATAGGAAATGAAGAAGTCAAACTGTCACTATTTGCAGATGACTAGTTCTCTATATAAAAAACCCTAAAGACTCCACAAGAACACTACTAGAAACAATAACCAAATATAGTAAAGTTTCTGGATACAAAATCAATGTTCAAAAATCCATAGCGTTCCTATACTCTAGTAATGAGTGTCAGAAAAAGAAGTGGAAAAAATAAGTCCTTCTGCAATTGCAACAAAAAGAATAAAATACCTAGGAATAAATTTA
>NW_006431805.1:502039-540080 GCF_000325575.1 Pteropus alecto | reverse complement strand
TATATATACAAACACACACAAAAAAGAGAAGGAACCCAAACAAATCACTAAAGAAAGTCATCAATGTACAAGAGAATAGAGCAAACGAAAGGAACAGAGAACTACAAAAACAAACCAAAAGCTATTAATAAAATGGCAATAATACAAACATAAATAATGACTTTAAATGTAAATGGACTAAATACTCCAATCAAAAGGTATAGGGGGGGATGGAAAGATATAAATCAAGACCTGTGCATATGCTGCCTTAGACTCACTTCAGATCAAGACACATAGAGACTGAAAATGAAGGTATGAAAAAAGATATTTCAGGAAAATGGAAATGAAAAGAAATCTAAAATAGTGATAGTTATGTCAGACAAAACAGACTAAAACAAAGACTAACAAGAGAAAAAGAAGGACATTACATAACGATAAAAGGATCAATCCAAGAAGAGTATATAACATGTGGACATCTATGCGCTGAATGTAAGAACACCTAAATACAGAAAGAAAATATTAACAACATAAAGGGAGAGATTGACAGTATTACAATAATAATAGTTGACTTCAACACTCTTCTTATATCAATGAATAGATGATTCGGACATAAAATAAATGAGAAAACAGTGGTCTCAAATGACACATTAATCCAGATGGACATAATAGATATTTATAGATTATTCAATCCCCAAACAGCAAAATACGCATTATTTTCAAGGGCACATGGAGCATTTTCCAGGACAGATCAATGTGAGGCCACAAAACAAGTCTCAGTAAATTTTAGAAAAGTGAAGTCATATGAAACACCTTCACAGGTCACAACATTATAAAACTAGAAATCAATTACAAGAAGAAAACTGGAAAAAACTAAAACACATGGAGGCTAAACAATATACTACCAAATAATCAGTACGTTTACAAAGAAATCAGGGAAGAAATAAAAAAAAAAAAAATCTTGACAAATGAAAATGAAAACACAACAATCCAATACCTATGGGACACAGCAAAAGCAGTTTCAATATGAAAATTTATAATAATACAGTCCTAGTTCAAGGAACGAGGAAAATCTCAAGTAAACAAGATTTTCCTCATACCTAGAGAAACTAGAAAAAAGAAGAACCAACAAAGCTTAAAATAAGTAGAAGGAAGGAAATAACAAAGATCATAGTAGAAATAAATGAAACAGAAACTAAAAACAATATAAAAGATTAACAAAACTAAGAGCTTGTCCTTTGAAAATTGATAAAACTTTGATAATTGATAAACTAAATTAAACCTTTGGTCAAGAGGGAAAAAAATGGCTTAGATGATAGAGGCTCTGTTCGTCCCTCTGGCGACCAAATCAAAGTTGTGAGAGAAACAAGGAGCAAACAGCTAGGAAAAATTGCCTGAGATCTAAATGAAAAAGCCATACAACTAGAGAGAAATCTGAAAAATCACCATGCAGCAGCATAAGGTAGGATGGGGCAAGGACAAGAGGCTGCCTGGTACCAAGAGGCTGAGAGGGAAGGAGGCTACAGCAACCACAGATGCCTCATAAAGTGGTCGCATCCACAAGTGGACTTTCGTGGTGACGGACCTGCTCATACTGAGCACCAGTGCCAATTTGGTTGCATGCAGAGAGCACCAGGGACTTACGGGGGACATTGAGTTGTCAGAGTGAAGGCCAAGTGCCAGAGTAAGACTCGCTCTGTACAGAAGTGCCTGTGGTATTCATTGTTCCTCTGTTGAGCACCTCCCCACTCCCAGTGTGCAGATGCAGCGGTGCCATAGCCTTGACATCATCAAACTGGATAACAGAGGTCGCTCTACCCAGAGGTATCCCTGAAACTCTGCCTTCCCCAACTCGAGGCCCCACCCAAGTCACATTTAGGTATATTCTCAGCAAGTCAGGTGCTCTTTGCTGAGCAGAGCCTAGACTCACACTGGATTCAGCTGGCCTCAGTTTCTGATGTGGCCTTTTGAGGCAACTATAAGCATAGCATCTGTGGATTGCTTACTGAATCTTAATAGGTAGCCCCAGAGTGGCAGAGACTTGGGCTACATTTGGCCTGCAGCTGAACCTCTCTCAGAACTGTGCCACTGGACACTTACTACACAAAGGCACACTAATAAGACTGGGAGACTTAGGAGCTTTGCTTAGTACATAGAAACAGACATGGAAAGGCAGCCAAAATGGGAAGACAAAAAAGCAGAAACCATATGAGAGAACAGAACAAAGATCCAGAAGTAATGGAGTCAAGCAATCTAGCAGATGTAGAGGTCAAAACACTGGTTATAAAAATGCTCAATGAACTTTTGGGAAGTGTAGATAAATTCAGTGAGAATTTAACAAAGAAATAAAAAACATAAAAATGGAAATGGAAATGATAAAAAGGAACCAGTCTGAAGTGAAGAACACATTATCTGAGATGAGAAGTATATTAAATGGAATAAACAAGTGAATAAATCTGAGATGAGTATATTAGACGGAATAAACAGAGTGGATAAAAAGAGTATTGTAACACATATAGAGGATGAGAAAGCCAACAGCACTCAATCAGAATGGCAAGAAAAAGGAAGCCAAGACTATAATAATAATTTAAGGAGCCTATGGGGCACTATTAAATGTAAAAATATCTGTGTCAAGGGGTACTTGAAGGAAAACAAGACATTGAAGAGCTATTTGAAGAAATAATTATGGAAAACTTCCCTAACCTGGTGAAAGAAATAGACATAAAACCCCAGAAAGCTCAGAGAGTTCCAAAAAAGAGGAACCCAAAGAAACCCACAAAAAGACACATCATCATTAAAATTCGAAAGATTAAATACAAAGAGAGAATCTTAAAAGCAAGAAGAGAAACGCAGTTAGTTACCTACAAGGGAGCACCCATAAGACTGGCACCTGATTTCTCAAAAGATGCTATGCAGGATAGAAGAGCTTGGCACAAAATATTCAACGTGATGAAAACACAGGATCTAACCCAAGAATTCTTTATCCAGCAAAACTATCATTTAAAGTTAAAGGACAGATGAAGAGCTTCCCAGACAAAAATAAGCTAAATGAATTTATCAATTCCAAGCCAGTATTACAGGAAATGTAAGAGAGACTTCTTTAAGAAGAAAAAACAAGTATCAAAAACATAAATAAAGAATGGTAATAATTACATTTCTATCAACGTGTACCTCAAATGGAAAAGAATTAAGTGCCCCAAGTAAAATATAGGATGGCTGAATGGATAAGAAATCAAGATCCCTACATGTGCTGTTTACAAGAGACTCACATCAGATTAAAAGACACACACAGAGTAAAAGGAAGGGGGTGGAAAAGATATTGCTTTGATTGACCTAGAAGTTATTTAAATCAGACAGAGAAAGATAAATAGCATATGATTTCACTTATATGTGGAATCTAAGGAACAAAAAGAACAAACTAATCAAAATCAGACTCACTAATATAGTGGGCAATTTGATGATGGACAGAGGAGAGGGGGAATTGAGGGGCTGGAAGAATGAGGTGAAGAGTTAAAGAAGTACAAATTAGTAGCTGATGGATGGTCACGGAAATGGGGGGCACGGAATAGGGAATGCAGTTAGCATTAACATGTTGGCTAGGTGGAGGGTCAGGGGAGGTAGGGAGCAATTGGGGGGATTGCTTTATGAATTACATAGATGTCTAACCAATGCAATATATACTTGAAACTAATTTAAATAATTTAATTAATTAAAAATAAATAAACAAATAATCCTTTGGTCAGACTTATCAAGAAAAAAGAGAGAGGGCCCAAATAAATAAAATCAGAAATGAAAGAGAACAGATAATAATTTGCACAGAAATGCAAAGAATTATAAGAGAATACTTTGAATAATCATATGCCAGCAAACTGAACAACTTAGAACAAAATGGATAAATTTCTAGAAACATACAATTTTCTAAGACTGAACCAGGAAGAAACAGAAAACCTGAACAGACCAATTATTAATAATGAAATGGAATCGATAATCAAAAAAACTTCTAACATACAAAACTCCAGGACCATACAGAATTAAAGGTGAATTCTACAAAACATTTAAAGAAGAATTAATATCTATCCTTCCCAAACTATTCCAAAAATAGTAAAATGAAGGAAAGTATCCAAACTCAGTATACAAGTCCAGCATTGCCCTGATCCCAAAACCAAATATGCATGTTACTAAAAAAAAAAAAAAATTACAGACTAGTATCTCTCATGAAAGCAGATGCAAAAATCCTCAACAAAATATTAACACACAAACTTAGCAATACATTAAAAAGACCAGACATCATATTCAAGTGGTATTTATTTTAGGGACACAGAAAGGTTTAATATACGCAATTCAATCAACATGACACCTTATGTAAACATAATGAAAGATAAGACCATATAATCATCTCAATAGATGCAGAAAAAAGATTTGACAAATTCAACATCAATTTATGATGAAAACTCTCAATAAAATGGGCAAAGAAGAAATATGTCCAACATAACTAAGACCTTTTATAACAAACCCACATTTACCAACATACTAAGTGATGAAAAGCTGAAAACTTTTTCTGTAAGACCAGGAACAAGACAAAGATGCTCACTCTCATCACTCTTATTCAACATAGTATTAGAAGTCCTAGCCACAGCATTCATATTTAAAAAAAAAAAGAAAGTATCAAAGTTGGAAACAAAGTAGTATTACTGTCACTATTTACGGATGACAAAAGAATATATACAGAAAACTTCAAAGATCTCACAAAAAAACCTATTAGAACTGACAAATAAATTCAGTAAAGTTGCAGGATACAAAATGGATATTAAAAAATTTTTGTGTTTCTATATACTAATAACAAATTATCAGAAAAAGAAATTATGAAAACAATCCCATTTATAATTGCATCAAAAATGCCTAGGAATAAATTTAACAAAGAAAGTAAAAGACATACTCTGAAAAATATGACATTTTGGAAAGAAACTTAAGAAGACACAAATAAATGGAAAGGTATACAGTGTTCACGGATTGCAAAATTATCATTAAAATATCCAGGAGTTCCAGTCAAGTTGATGGAGCAGAGAAAGTTGTGCTTGTCTCCACCCATGACCACATTAAAATTATAACTAAATTATGAAACAGTGAACTTGGAGAATGATCTGAAGACTAGCTGAACACAATTCCTATAACTGGGGATAAAAAAGAGGAGGTCACATCAAGATTAGTAAGAGGGATGAAGACTCAAAATAGGCTGATACCACACCCACATGTAGTAGTTGAGCATTGAGAGAGATATCTCAGCTGTAGAATTCCCACTGGAAGAGTAGAGGGCCCCAGCCCAAGGTTCCAAGGTCAGTAAGAGGAGTTCCCACAAAATCTGGCTGTGAAAATCAGTGGGGATTCCAATTATCTAGGTAAGACAAAAGGCAGCTAAAAACCCAAATGTCCCCTTAAGGGGCCCAAACAAAAAGTCACTCGTTCACAGGCACTCATCCTGGGCTCTCGTGGAGAGACAGCATCTCAGGAGGTGCCAGAGACATAAAGGGAGAGTCTGAGTTCTATGGCTTCAGGGTGAGGGCTGAAGGGACATACACAGTTGTCCTTGTGCTGAACCTTCCTCCTGTGCAGCCTGCAGGTGGGCACCTTCTTGCCTGTGTTGAGTCTTCACCCAACAGGAACAAATCTGAATCTGCATTGACCTAGTGAAATCCACCCCGGTGGCTCCCTGAGAATCCACCCCACAAAACTGCAAATTGCCCATAGCAATTTCATTGTTGAGCAACCAGCCCTACCCCACACTCTCACCAGGAGGCTCCTTTGGCAGCAATCAATAGGACTAGGCTCATGCACCTTGGGAGACACTTTTGGTGGCAGGCAACCAACCCTACCCTAGCTACAGTATTTCTTGAACAAATCTCTGGGGTCTGTGGGCTTGAGGCAGGAAGTAGATGGCTTTGGTGTGATCTGAGACTTTTGTGAGTGGCCAGGCTCAGCAATGGCAACAAAGCTGAATTTGCACTCACCTGGGGAAAACTACTTGTCCCACTCTGGTTATTACCCAAGACCTGACATCATCCAACTCACATAGTACCTGCGGCTCATTCAGCTACTCAGTATTTGGGGCATCCAGCAAGTATACTCAGGCTTGGGGGTGCCCTGGGTGTTTTGCTGAGCTTCCTCAGACCTAGTACTGGTGGCAGCACGCCTCAGTTCCCCTCATAACCTCTCCTGCATGCCTCCAGGTCAAGCTTAGGTATCAACCAATGATGAATAGCCATGTAGCTCCTGCAAGGTAGTCACAGGCAACTGCTGAACTAGACCTGCACTGGAGCTCCTGCAAAAGGGCTCTAGAAACAACACACCTAGAAGATGGCATTAGACATCAACAGGGCACCACCTCTTTAGCCCCACAAGCAGTACACCCAAAGGGAGTCTCAACAGGTACACGAGCCTGCTGGGGCAAATTCCACTCCATGGGGTCAGCCCCTACACAGCAGTTTATACTCTGTGGGTGTGGCCAATCCCCACAGACAGTCAGCCCAAGAGTCAATCTCATCCACTGACATGCTAACAGCAATAAAAGCTTAACTACAATGGGAGAACGCATACAACCACACAAGGAACATTCCCAGAGCCCCCATTGCAGGTAATCAGAGAGAGTGTGAAACTGGGCCACACAGCACACCTATTACATAAGTCCACTCTACTAGGAAGGGGACTAACAGCTCTACTTAATACATAGAAAAAACACAGGGAGGTAGACAAAATAGGGAGACAAAAAACTTATCCCAGAAGAAAGAACAGAACAAAGCTCCAGAAAAAGAACTAAACAAAACAGAGACAAGCAAGCTAACAGGTGAAGAGTTCAAAACACTGGCTATAAGGATGCTTAATGACCTTAGAAGAAGAGTAGGTGAACTCAGCAACAACTTTAACAAAGTTATAGAACATATAAAAATGGAGATAGAAAACATAAAAAGAACCAGTCAGAAATGAAGAATACAATAACTGAAATAAAGAATACACCAGTTAAAATCAACAGTACATTAGAAGAAGCAGAGAATTGACTCAGCAATTTGGAAGAAAAGGTATCATAAAACACCCAAATGGAAAAAAAAAAAAAAAACAAAGAGAAAATGAATCAAACAAAATAAGTATAGTTTAAGGGACCTCTGGGACAATATCAAGCATAACAACATTCGCATGATAGGGTTACCAGAGGGAGAAGAAAGCAAGGGATTGAGAACCTAGTTAAAGAAATATTGGTGGAGAACTCCTCCAACTAGGCAAAGAAAATAGACATACAAGCCCAGCAAGCACACATAATCCCAAACAAGATGAACCCAATGGGACCCACACCAAGACACATAATAATTAAATTGCCAAAGATTAAAGACAAAAAAGAATCCCAAAAGCAGCAAGAGAAAAGCAGCTAGATAATTACAAAGGGACTTCCATAAGAATGACAGCAGATTCTTCAACAGAAAATTTTCAGGCCAGACGAGATTGGCACTAAATATTCAATGGAATGAAAAGCAATGACCTACAACCAAGTTTACTCTACCCAGCAAAGCTATCATTTAGAATCAAAAGACAGATAAAGAACTTCCCAGACAACAAAAAACTAAAGGAGTTCATCAACACCAAACTGGTATTACAGGAAATGTTAAAGGAACTTCTAGGAGGCCTAACATAATGCTTGTTTATTTAAAAAAAGAAGGAGGAGGAGGAGGAGGAGGAGGAGGAGAAAAATATGAATAACAAAATGTCAATAACTATGTACCTAACAATAATCACTTTAAATTTAAATGCATTAAAGGCTCCAAGCAAAAGAACTAGGGTGGCCAAATGGATAATAAAACAAGACCCATACATATGCTTTCTAAAAGAGATCCATTTCAGATTGAGAGACACAAACAGACTGAAAGTAAAGAGATAGAAAGAGATATTTCATGCACTGGAAATGTAAAAAGAGCAGGGATAGCAATACTTATATCAGAAAAAAATAGACTTTAAAACAAAGGCAATAGTAAGAGACAAAGAAGGGCATTTCATAATGATAAAAGGGATCAATCCAAGAAAAAGATATTACTCTAGTAAGCATTTATTCAGCCAACATAGGAGCACCTAAATATATAAATCACATACTGACCAACATAATAAAGATCACATATAATAACAAACCCACAGATAACATATTCAATGGGGAAAAGCTTAAAGTATTTTCCTTAAGATCAGGAATAAGGCAAAGATTTCTACTTTCGACATTTTATTCAACATAATATGGGAGGTCTTAGCCACAGCAATTAGACAGGAAAAATAAATAAAAGGCACCCAAATTGGAAAAAAAAAGAGGTAAAACTGTCAATATTGTCAGATGATATGATATTATACAGAGAGAACTGTAAAGATTCCACCAAAAAAACTTTTAGAACTTATAAATTCAGTAAAGTAGCAGAATACAAAATTAATATTCAGAAATTTGTTGCATTTTTATACACCGATAGTGAACTCTCAGAAAGAGAAATTAAGAAAAAAATCCTATTTACAATTTCATGAAAAACAATAAATTTAACCAAGTAGGTAATAACCTGTATCAAAAATTATGTCATTGAAGAAAGAAATTAAAGAAGATACAATAAATGGAAGCATATACTATGCTAATGGATAGAAAGAATTAACATAATTAAAATGTCCATACTAACCAAAACAATCTCCAGACTCAATGAAATCCCTATCAAAATACCAATGGCATTTTTCAGATCGCTAGAATGAATAATCCTAAAATTCATTAATAATCCTTAATGAATAAACCATTAAGACCCTGAATAACCACGGCAATCTTGAGAAAGAAGAATAAAGTTGGAGGTATCACGCTACCTGATATCAAACTATATATATACTATAAGGCCATAGTAATCAAAACAGCATGGTAATGGCACAAAAACAGACACACAGATCAATAGAACAGAATAGAAAGCCCAGAAATAAACCCATGCTTATACGCTCATTTAATATATGACAAAGGAGGCAAGAATAAACAATGGGGTAAGGAGAGTCTCTTCAATAAATGATGTTGGAAAAACTAGACAAATACATGCTAAAAAATGAGACTGTACCACTTTCTTATATGACATACAAGAGTAAAGTTAAAATGAATTAAAGACAAAAATGTAAGACCTAAAACCATAAACTCCTGGAAGAAAACAAAGGCAGTAAATTCTCTGACATCACTCTTAGTAATATTTCTTTCTGATGTATCTCTTTGGGCAAGGTAAACAAAAGAAAAAATAAACAAATAGAACTACATCAAACTAAAAGTTTTACACAACAAAGGAAACTATCAACCAAATGAAAAGACAACCTATTGAATGGTAGAAGATATTTGTCAATGGTACATCTCATAAGGGGTTAGTATCCATAATTTATAAAGAACTCATATAATTTAACACCAAAAAACCCCCAAAACAATCCAATTAAAAAATGGGCAAAGGACCTCAGTAGGCATTTCTCCAAAGAGGATATACAGATGGCCAATATACATATGAAAAAATGCTCACTATTACTAATCACAGAAATGCTAATTAAAACCATAATAAGAGAATAAATGATTGCATGAAGGGGTCAAGATGGTGGATTAGATAAAAACAGGGTTCACCTCCTTTCAGATTAACATTAAAATTACACCCAAATTATAAAAAAAATAAAATAAAAAATGTGGAGAACCACCTGAAGTCCAGCAGATTATAACATGTATATCTAATAATAAAAAGAAGGAGCCACATCAAAGCCAATAGAAGGAGCAAAGTTGTGAATAAGGCTGGACTCACATCCAGCATCAGGTAGCAGTGTAATACCAGGAGGAAGAGAGAGGCTGCAGATGCTCCCTTGAAGGAGAGAGGGGTTCTATCCCAAAATGGGCACTCCCTAGCCTAGGGTCCCAGCTCAGGGAAGAAGAATTCTCAAAAAATTGGAATGTAAAAATCAGAGGGGATTCTGACCATCTGGGTAAGATAGGAGACTGAAATCCCAGACACCCTGTTAAAGGACTCATGCACAGGCATTCTCACTTCTGGAAACTCGCCAAGGGCACCAGCCGTGGGACGGAGGCTCAGGCGAGATTCATACAGGGAAAGACTGAATTACCTGGTGCCTGAACAAAGGCTGGACAGGCAGCTGCCATTGTGCCTTAGTTGGGGACCCTCCACAAAGCAGCCTACAGACTGGCAGTGCCAGCTCGCCCGTGCTGATCCCTCCCCCTCACACAGCCAATTCTGAAGCTGAACTGGCATGAGGAGATTGCCTGTTCCACCCAACCTTCATATTGCCCAGTGTGGCTTGTTGCCAGGAGGCAGCCTCGCTCTGCCCCTCTCTTGGGCCAAACATTAGGCGTAGGCACACAGACCTCAGCCAGCACTGTGAGTGCAACTCAGGGACAGTTTTGAGCAGATCACCACTGCCAACACGAGCTTGGTCGGATTGCAGGGAGTAATGGACCAGTCCCAGACAGCAGCTTGTCTTGCTATGATCTGTGACTTTAGTGGGAAAAAATTGGCAGACTGGAAAGTTGCAGCAAGACTAAGGCTGTATTGACCTGACAGCCATTGTCCTCTTGAGATCTGGCTGCACCCAACCCACAAAATGCCCGCTGTGGCTCATTGACAGGCAATGCCTGCTTCCTATCCCTCACCCAGGCCACACATTCTGCACAGGCAACAAACTTTGGCTAGCTCAGTGTGCTCATTTCAGGAAAATCGGTTGTGGGCAGACCACCTGTAAGAGCTGCAATATCGCTCGGGGGATCACAGGTGTCTATGGAACCACCCCAGATGGCAATTGGTCTCATTGTGATCTATGAATACAGCCAGAATATGTGGTCACAGAAGTTATAGCAAAATTTAGGCTGTATTGGCCTGACAGTCCTTGTTTCCCTGAGATCTCACTTCGCCCAAGCCATGAAGTGCCCACAGAATGGTGAAAGGCAGACACCCTGCCTTCCACTACCTGCAGCTGTCCATTCTGCACAGGCAACAGATGTTGGCTAGCTCAGTGAGCAAATTTCAAGGAAAACAGTGACAGGCAGATCACCGCTGCAAGCACAAGATATAATATGGCTTTGGCAGATCACAGGGGTTGGTGAGCCCATCCTAGAAAGCAGTAGGTCTTACAGTGATATGTGACTTTTGTGGGAGCCCAAGGTCCCAGAGCTGGCAGCAAAGCTGGTGCTCTATAGGCTTGAAGGCCCTGTGCCTCACTGAGACACCACCCCAACTAACTCACAAATTACCTGTGGCAAACCTGCTCCTAGCCACACCAGTCCCATCCTATGCTTTCTTTGGCACACATATTCAACACTAAACAACAGCTTTCAGTTCTGACAGCACACACAAAGTCCATGCATCTAGAAGAAGCTCTTGGTGGTGGTCCAAAAACCCATGCCCATGAGCTTCATTAATTCTTGAACAGATATCTGGCGTTTGAAGGCCAGAGCTGGACAAGGCTGGCCTTGCTGCAATCTGAGACTTATACAGGGAACCACAAAGATAGTGCTGGCATGTAAACTGACACAGCAGTGGCTGGAGGACATCTGCTCAATATATCCAAATGATTCCCTGAGTACTGGCACCACCCAATGTGCATATCACATAGAGGCTCTTACAGTTGCTGAGTCTTACAGGCAACTGACAGGCAGCCACAGGCCTTGAGAAGCACTGGTCCTTCTGCTAAACTGCACCAGGATCTGTACTGGGGTAACTAGACTGAAGCCTATAGCATTTTCTCTTCCACTTACCTATACATCTAGCATAGGGAGCAACCATCTGTGGATCACTTTGTAGATCTCACCAGGTAGCACCGAGAAATTAAAGGCAGCAGCCAACCTTGACTTACTGGGGAGCCCCTTCCAAGGGGCCACAGAACCAACACACCTGGGAGCTGGTGCTAGACCACACCAGAGCAACTCCTGACTAGCCACATAAGCAGTACACACAGAGGGTGGTCTCAAAAAAAAAAAAAAAAAAAAACACAAGCCTGCTAGAGCAAATCCCACTCAGTGGGGGCAGACCCCACAAAGCAACTCATACCCTGGGGATGCAGCTAATTCCCACATTCAACCTGACCGTTAATCCCATCCACTGAGGTACTAACAATGATAAAGGCTTAGTGACAACAGAAGATCACACTTTACCCACACAAAGATCATGTTCAGAGCCCCTTGAACAAGGGATCAGGGAGAGTGCACCAATGGGCCACATAGGATACTTTCCACATAAGGCCATCTGTGCAGGGCTGAAAGATTAAACACATATTCCTAGCACATAGAAACAAACACAGAAAGGCTAATAAAATGAGAAAACAAAGAAACATACCACAAATGGAACAATCTACCAGAGGCAGAGTTCAAAACACTGGTTATAAGAGTGTTCAATGATCTCAGTGAGAACTTTAACAAAGAGATAGGAAACATAAAAATAGTAGATAGAAAAAATTTTTTAAAACCAGTCAGAAATGAATAACGCAATAACTGAAATAAAGAAAACATTAGAGGGAATCAGCAGATTAGATGAAGCAGAGAATTGAATCAGCAATTTGGAAGATCAGGTAGCAAAAAACACCCAATCAGAACAGCAAAAAGAAAAAAAAAAATTAAAAATGAAGACAGTTTAAGAGACCTCTGGGACAACATGAAGTATAACCATATTTGGATCAAAGAAATACCCAGAGGAGAGGAGAGAGAACAAGAGATTGAGAATCTGTTTGAAGAAATAATGACAAAAAACTTCTCTAAAGTGTCAAAGGAATTAGACATACAAATACAGAAAGAACAAAGGGTCCCAAAAAAGAGGATTTTAAACAGACCCAGACTAAGACAAATCATAATTAAAATGTCAAAGGAAAAAGACAAAGAAAACCTTAAAAGCAGCAAGAGAAAGGTAGCTAGTTAATTACGAGCATACTCCCTTAAGAATGTCTGCTGATTTTTCAACAGAAACTTTGCAGGCCAGAAGGGATTTGCAAGAAATATTCAAAGTTAGGAAAAACAAGAATCTACAACCACGAATACTCTACCCAGCAAGGTTTTCGATTAAAATGAAAGATGAGATAAAGAGCTTCCCAGACAGGGAAAAGCTTAAGGAATTTGTCACTAATAAGCCAGTATTATAAGAAATGTTAAAGAAACTTCTGCAAAAAAAAAAGGAGGATAAAACAAATACAAATAATAAAATGACAATAACTCTGTACCTATCAATAATAATTTTAAAAGTAAATGGATTAAATTCTCCAATCAAAAGACATAGGGCAGCCAAATGAATAAGAAAACAAGCCCCATACATATGCTGTCTACAAGAGATCCATATCAGATCAAATGACACTCACATACTTAAAGAGATGGAAAAAGATATTGCGTGCAAATGGAAATTTTAAAAAGCCAGAGTAGCAATACTTATATCAGATAAAATAGGCTTTAACACAAAGCCTATAATAAGAGACAAAGAAAGGCATTGTGTAATGATAAAAGGGTCAATATATCAAGAGAAAATAACTCCAGTAAACATAAACGCACCCAACATAGGAGCACCTATATACTAAAAGCAATTATTGACTGACATTAAAGGAGAGATCAACAGTAGTATACTCAAAGTAAGGGACCTTAACACTCCATTGACACTATTGGACAGATTTTCCAGGAAGAAAATCTACAAAGAAACAATGGGACTAAAAGATACACTAAACCAGATGGATTTAAAAGATATTTTCAGAGCATTTCACTCCAAAGCAGAAAAATATGCATTCTTCTCAAGTATACATGGAACATTTTCCAAGACAGACCATTTGTTATACCACAAAACAAGTATCAACAAATTTAAGAAGACTGAAATCATATCAACCATTTTCTCTGATCACAATGGCATGAAACTAAAAATCAACTACAAGAAAAAAACTAGAAAATACACGTGCACATGGAGCCTAAATAAGATGCCACTAAACAATGAATGCCTTAACAATGTAATCAAGGTAGAAATCAAAAGATACCTAGAGACAAATGAAAATGAAAACACAATGACTCAAAATCTATGGGACACAGGAAAAACAATCCTGTGAGGGGAATTCATAGCAATAAAGGTCTACCTCAAGGAACTAGAAAAAACTCAAATAAGCAATCTAAACTTACACTTAAAGGAACTAGAACAAGAATAGCAAATGAAGCCTAAAGTGAGTAGAAGGAAGAAAATAATAAAGATCAGATGAAAATAAATGAAATAGAGTCTAGAAAAACAATACAAAAGATTAATGAGAATTCTGGGAAGAAATGGCATAGATGATAGAAGCATTGTTCATCTCTCTCACAACCACATCAAAGTTGGGACAGAAACACAGAGCAAGAAGCAAGTAAACTCACCTGGGATCTAGATGAACAGAAGCACTACAACTAGGCAGAGAAATAATTAATCAAACTGCAATGGTAAATGATAGGAGAGGTCAAAGACCCAAGGATGCACAGTCCCAAGCGGCTGAGAGGGACAGAGGCTGCAGCAGCCAGTAACTGCAGATGCTTCCAATAGGGGCCGTTTCCATGAACAGATTACGGCGGTGATGGACTTGCTTGCTCTGACTACCATCACCAGGTGAGCTCCACCAGGAGCACCAGGGACTTACTGGGAGGTACTGAGTTGTTCGAGTAAGGGCCAGAGACGAGGATCTCTCCCAGACAGAGGTGCCTGCAGTATACATTGTTTCTCTGTTTAGCCATCTCACCTCCCAATGTTCAGAGGCAGTGCTGCCACAGCTGAGACCTTATCAAACTAGATAATAACAGAGATTGCTCCACCCAGAGGATTCTCTGAAACTCTGCCTCCCTCAATTCAGGACCCACCCAAGACACATCTAGTGGTGTCCTCAGGAATCTGGTGTGCCTTGCTGGGCAGTGACAGCTAGCCTCGGCTTCTAGCGAAGACTCTTGAGGCAACTATAAACACAAGATTTGTGGATTAATTCCTGAATCTTAACAGGTGGCCCTGTAGGGGCACAGGCTAGGGCTAAATTTGGCATACAGCTGAATCCTTCTCAGGACTGTGACTCTTGACTACACTGCCACGCTAATAAGACCGGGAGGCTTAGGAGCTTTGCTTAGTACATAGAAATAGACACAGAAAGGCACCCAAAAAGGGAAGACAAAGAAGAAGAAATCATGTGAGAGAACAGAACAGAGCTCCAGGAAAAATGAAGTCAAGCAATCTAACAGGTGTAGAGTTCAAAACACTGGTATAAAAATGCTCAGTGAACTTAGGGGAAGTATAGATGAATTCAGTAAGAACTTTAAAAAAGAGATGGAAAAAAAAAACATAAAAATGGAAATGGAAATTATGAGAGGAACCAGTCAGAAGAGAAGAATACATTACCTGAAATGAAGAGTATATTAGAGGGAATAAACAGAGTGGAAAAAGAAGAGGATCAATATAGAGGTTTGGAAAGCCAAGGACACCCAATCAAAACAGAAAGAGAAAAGAAGCCAAGACTATAATAATTTAAGAAGCCTATGGGACACTATTAAATGTAAAATAGCCGTGTCACATGGGCACCTAAAGGAAAACAAGAAGTTGAAAAGCTATTTGAAGAAATAATGATAGAAAACTTCCCTCACCTGGTGAAGGAAATAGATATACAACCCCAGGAAGCTCAGAGAGTCCCAAACAAGATGAATCCAAAGAGGACCGCACCAAGAAACATCATAATTAAAATGGCAAAGGTTAAATACAGAGAGAAAATCTTAAAAGCAGCAAGAGAAAAGTAGTTATTTACCTAAGAGGGGGCACCCATAAGACTGGCAGCTGATTTCTCAAAAGAAACTATGAAGGACAGAAAGGCTTGGCACAAAATAGTCAATGCGATGAAAATCCAGGATCTATAACCAAGATTACTTTATCCACCAAAGCTATTATTTAGAGTCAAAGGACAGATACAGAGCTTCCCAGAAAAAAGAAGCTAAAGGAATTCATCATCGCCAAGCCAGTATTACAGGAAATGTTGGAGCGACTTCTTTAAGAAGAAAAAGCATGTATCAAAAATAGGAATCAAGAATGGTAACAACTACATTCCTATCAACAAGTACCTCAAATAGAAAAGAATTAAGTGCTCCAACTAAAAGATAGAGTGGATGAATGGATAAGAAAACAAGACCACTACATGCTGTCTAGAAGAGACTCACTTCAGATTAAAAGATACACATAGACTAAAAGGAAGGGGATGGAAAAAGATATTGCTTTGATGGACCTAGAAGGCATTTAAATCAGACAGAAAAAGATATACACTATATGATTTCACTTATATGTGGAATCTAAGAAATAAAAAGAACAAATTAATCAAAAACAGACTCACAAATATAGTGGACAATCAGGTGACAGACAGAGGTGAAGGGAGTGGGGGGGCTGGGAGAATGGGACGAAGGGCTAAAAAAAAAAAAAAGATGTGGTTTCATAGTGTACCAGAGTTATCACATCTGCTTTATACGCAGAAGTCCTGGGTTTGTGTCCCAGTAGAGGCACAGTCCATGATCCACGGCCATGCCACCCTGGAAAAGTCCGATGTCTGATCTCAGAAGCTAAGCAGGGTCAAGCCTGGTTAGTACTTGGATGGGAGACCACCTAGGAAGACAAGATGCTGTAAGAATAATAACAATAATAAATAATAAAATGACATACACAGACTATAAGGAAGGGGATAAATCTGCATTGCCTTTGATGGACCTAGAGGGTATATGAAATCAGATAGAGAAAGAGAAATATCACGTGATTTCGTGTAAACGTGGAATCTAAAAAAAATAAACAATAACAACGAAAATAAATTCATAGATACAGAGAATATTTTGAGGGCTACAAGATTGGAATGGAGTTGGGGGGATGGTGGAAAAGGGAAAAGGGATTAAGAAGTACAAATGGATAGTTAAAAAATAGACATGGAGATATAAATTGTAATATAAGGAAAATAGTCAACGGTGTTGTAATAAACATGTAAGGGGGAGAGGATTACTAGATTTAGTGGGGTGATCACTTTGTCAATTATATAGATCTCTAATCACTAAGTTGTACAAATGAAACTAATAGATTATTGTATGCCAATGATAATCGAAAAAAATTGAATTGTACAATGTAAATACGAGCAACTAATTGTCTATTATATTTCAATACAGCTGGGAAAAAATGTTTAAAAGAAAAAAGAAAAGAATAAGAGCAAGAATTCATACCAAACAAATGATTAATGAAACCAAGAGCTGGTTCTTTGAAAGGATAAATAAAGTTGACAAACCCTTAACAAGATACATCAAGGAAAAAAGAGAGAGGACTCAAATAAAATCAGAAATGAAAGAGGAGAAATATTTACGAATTCCACAGAAATCAACAGACCATAAAAAATACTACAAGCAACTACATGCCAACAAATTGGACAATCTAGAAGAAATAAACACATTCCTAGAAATACACAGTATTCCAAGATGAGTCAAGTAGAAACAGAAAATCTGAACTGACTGATTACCACCAACGAAATTGAATCAGTAATCAAAAACCTCCCAAAAAACAAAAGTCCTGGACCAGACGGTGTCATAGCTGAATTTTACCAAACTTTCAAAGAAGAATTAACACTTATGCTTCTACAACTATTCCAAAAATTTTAAGAAGAGGATAGGCTCTCTAACTCCTTTGATGAGGCTACCATTACCTTGACTTGAAAACCAGACAAATACATTACGAATACAGAAAACTATAGGCTGATATCTCTTATGAACATTGATCTAAAATTCCTCAACAAAATATTAGCAAACTGTATTCAGCAATACATTAAAAATATCATATATCATGATCAAGTTGGATTTATTCCTAAGATGCAAGGCTGGTACAATATCTGAAAATCAATTAATGTGATATACCACATTAACAAATTGAAAGATAAAAACCCTATAATCATATCAATAGATGCAGGGAAAGCATTCAACAAAATCTAGTATCCATTTATGATAAAAACTCTCAGCAAAGTAGGAGTAGAGGGAACATACCTCAACATAATAAATCCGATATATGACAAACCTACAGCTAACATCATACTCAATGGGGGAAGTCTGAAAGCGTTTTCCTTAAGATCTGGAACAAGACAAGACAAGGATGCCCACTTTCACCACTACTCTACAACATTGTACTGGAAGTCTTAGCCACAGCAATAAGACAAGAAATAGAAATAAAAGGTTTCCGAATTGGAAAGGAAGAAGTAAAACTCTCATTATTTGCAGATGATATGATACTATATATAGAGAACCCTGAAAATTCCACCAAAAACTGTTAGAACTGATCAATGAATTCAGGAAAGTAGCAGGATAGAAAATCAACATTCAGAAGTCAGTGGCATTTTTATACACCAGTGATGAACTTAAGAAATCTTTCCCATTTACAACAGCATCGATGACAATAAAATGCCTGGGAATCAAATTAAACAAGGAGTAAAAGAACTGTTCTAAGAAAATTATAAGTCCTTGAAAAAAGGAATTTAAGAAGATACAAATAAATGGAAGCATATATTGTGCTCATGGGTAGGAAGAATCAACATCATTAAAATGGCCATACTACCCAGAGCAATCTATTGATTCAATGCAATCCTTATCAGAATACCAATGGCATTATTCAGAGAGCTAAAACAAATAATCCTAAAATTTATATGCAACCATATAAGACCCCGAATAGCAATGGCAATCTTGAGAATGAAAAACAAAGTTGGAGGTATCACATTACCTGATATCAAACTATACTACAAGGCTACAATAATCAATGCAGCATGGCACTGGCATAAAAACAGAAACATTAGTGAATAGAGCAGAACAGACAGCCCAGAAATAAATTCACAATGATACACTCATTTAATATATGACAAAGGAGGCAAGAACATACAATGAGGTAAAGATAGTCTCTTCAATAAATGGTACTGGGAAAATTGGACAGATAAATGCATAAAAAAAGAAACTGGACCACCTTTTTACACCATATAGAATAGAGTCAAATTGATTAAAGACTTCAATATAAGGCACTACACCATAAAACTTCTAGAAGAAAACATAAGCAGTAATCTCTCTGATATTGCTACTAGCAATTTATTCTCAGACATATCTCCTCGGACGAGGTAAACAAATGAAAAAATAAGCAAATAGGACTACATCAAACTAAAAAGATTTTGCACAGCAAAGGAAACCATCAACAAAGCGAAAAGACAACTGATTGAATGGGAGAAGATATTCATTTATGATACATTTGAAAATGGGTTAATATCTAAAATATATAAAGAACTCATACAACTGAACAACAACAACAAAAACAAACAAACAATCTAATTAAAAAATGGGCAGAAGACCTGAATAGACATTTCTCCAGAAAGGAAATACAGATAGCCAATAGACATATGAAAAAATGTTCAAGTTCACTGATCATCAGAGACATGCACATTAAAAACACAATGAAATATCACCTCACAGCTGTTAAAATGGTTATCATCAATGAATCAAAGAACAACAAGTGTTGTTGAGGATGTGGAGAAGAGGGAACTCTCATACACTGTTGGTGGGATTGCAAATTGGTACAGCCACTATGGCAAATAGTCTAGAGGTTTCTCAAAAAAATTAAAAATAGATATATTTTTTGACCTAGCAATTGGACTTCTGGGTATTTATCCAAAGAAAACCAAAACAATAATTTGTAAAGATCTATGCATCCCTATGTTCATGGCAGCTCAATTTACAATAGCCAAGATATGAAAGCTACCTAAATGCCCATAAACAGACAACTGGACAAAGAAATTATGGTTCATATACACAATGGAATATTACTCAGCCATAAAAAAATAAAATCCTGCCATTTGCAATGACATGCATGGACCTGGAAGTTACTACTCTGAAAGAAATAATTCAGACAGAGAAAGATAAATACCATATGATTTCACTTATATGTAGAATCTAACGAACAAAAAGAACAAACTAATCAAAAGCACACTCACAAATATAGAGGACAATCTGGTGATGGCCAGAGGTCGGGGGTAGGGGTTGGTGGGCTGGGAGAAAGCAGTGAAGGCTTAAAAAAGTACAAATTAGTAGTTGATTAATGGCCACGGGTATGTGGAGCACAGCATAGGGAATGCAGAGAGCAGTAACATGATGGCTATGTGTAAAGCCAGAGGGAAGATAGAGTAATCAGGGGGATCATTTCATAAACTATATAAATGGCCAACCAATGTACTTGAAGCTAATAAAAAACACAATGAGATATCACCTCACACCTGTCAGAATGGTCATCAACAATGAATTAACAAACAACAAATGTGCAAGTACATGGCAAGTACATGGATAAAAGGGGCCCCCTGTGCTCTCTTGGTGGGATGGAAAATTGATACAGCCACATTGGAGAACAGTTTGAAGGTTCCTCAAAAATTAAACATGCAACTACCTATGACCCACAAATTCCACTTCTGGATCTTTATCTTTAGAAATCAAAAACACTAATTGAAAAAGATATATGCACCCCTATGTTCACTGCAGCACTATTTACAATAACCAAGATATAGAAGCAACCTAGGTGCCCATCAATAGTTGATTTAATAAGGAAGTCGTGATGCACATATATACATACACACACAATGGAATACTACTCAGCCATAAAAAATGAAATCTTGCCATTTGCAACAACGTGAATGGACTTAGAGAGTATTATCCTAAGTGAATAAATTAGACAGAGAAAGACAAATACCATTTAACTTCACTTATATGTGGAATCCCATGAACAAAATAAATGAACAAACAAAACTAAAGACAGACTCATAGATACAGAGAACAAACTGGTGATTGCCAGGTGTTGGGGGGTGTGAGCCTGTGTGAAAAATATGTAAAGATTAAGAAGTACAAATTGGTAGTTACAAAGTAGTCATGGGATGTAAAGTACACCATAGGATATATAGCAATAGTATTGTAATAACTATGTATAGTGCCAGGTGGGTGCTAGACTAATCAGAGGGTTCACTTTGTGAAATATATAAATGTCTAACCACTATGCTATACATCTGAAACTGATATAAAATAATATTGAATGTCAACTCTAATTGATTTTTTTTAAAGAAGGAAAAAAATATCCATATCACACAAATCAATCTACAGATTCATTGCAATCCTTATCAAAATGCCAATGGAATTTTTCATAGAACTAGAACAAATAATCTTAAATATTATATGGAACTACAAAAGACTCCAAATAGACAAAGCAATCTTGAGAAAAATAACAAAGTTGGAGGTATTTCAAAATTATTTCAAACTATGCTACAAAGCAATAGTAATCGAAACAGTATCATACTGGCACAAAAGAGACAAGTAGATCAATGGAACAGAACAGAGAGCACTGAAATAAAGCCACACTTTATTTTCAATTGATCTACAACAAAGGAGACAAGAATATACAATGGAGAAAAGACATCCTCTTCAATAAATGGTGTTGGGAAAACTGTTTAGATATAGGTGAAAAAAATGAAACTAGATCATTTTCTTACATGCTATACAAAATTAAACTCAAAATGTATTAAAGACTTAATAGAATACCTAGAACAATCATGTTTCTAGAAGAAAACAAGCAGTAAACTCTTTGACATTGTCCTTAGTCATATATTTTTTTAACATTTCTCCTTGGTGAAAGATAACGAAAGCAAAAATAATCAAATGGGACTACATCAAACTAAAAAGCTTTTGTATAAAGAAGGAAACCATCAACAAAATGAAAAAGCAGTCTACTGAATGGGAGAAGATATTTGTTAATGCTATATCCAATAAGGGTTAATAACCCCAATGTTATTAAAACTCATAAACTCAACATAAGAAAACCCAACAATCCAATTACAAAATGGGCAGAGGACCTGAATAGATGATTTTTCAGAGAAGACATACAGATGGCAAACAGGCAAAAGAAAATATGCTCAACATCACTAATCAGGAAAATGCAAATCAATTCCACAATGAGATATCATGTCATATCTATCAGAATAGCTATAATCAAAAAACAACACAGAACAAGTGTTGGCAAGGATGTGGGGAACAGGGAACCCTTGTTCACTCTTGGCGGGATTGTAAACTAGTGCAGCCATTATGGAAAACAATATCTAAATTGCTTAAAAAATTAAAACTAGCACCACCATATGACCCAGCAATTCCACTTCTGGATATTTATCTGAAAAAAAAAAGACACTATTTTGAAGATATATGAATCCTATTTGTTTACTGCACCATGTGTGCAATAAACAAGATATAAAAGCAACCTAAGTGTCGATCAACATATGAATGATTAAAGAAGATGTGGTATTCATATACAATGGAATATTACTCAGCCATGAAAAAGAATGCAATCTTGACATTTGTGACAACATGATGGACCTAGGGAGTATTATGCTAAGTGAAATAAAATTGGACAGAGAAAGACAAATACTGTATGATTTTACTTACATTCGGGATCTAATAAACAAAGCTAATGAAAAAACAAAATGAAACAGAAACACTCTCATAAATAAAAAGAACAAACGATGGCTGTCAAAAGGGAGGGAGTGGAGTAATGGGTAGAAAAGGGGAAGGGGATTAAGAACAAACTTTCAATTATAAAGTAAGTCACAGGGATATAATGTGCATAAGAAATATAGCCAATAATATCATAATAATTATGTATGGTGACATAGCTACTAGAGTTATTATGGCAATCATGTCATAAGATTTATAAATTATAAATCACTATTGTACACCTGAAACTAATATAATATTGTATGTCAACTATAACGAAAGAAAGAAAGAAAAAAAGAAAGAAAAAAAGAAAAGGAAGGAAGGAAGGAAGGAACGAACGAACGAAGGAAGGAAGGAAGGAACGAAGGAACGAAGGAACGAAGGAAGGAACGAACGAACGAAGGAAGGAAGGAAGGAAGGAAGGAACGAAGGAAGGAAGGAACGAAGGAAGGAAGGAAGGAAGGAAGGAAGGAAGGAAGGAAAGAAAGAAAGAAAGAAAGAAATTTTAAAGTGCTAAAAATTATAAATGGACTATTCAGGCATATAAAATGAAAAAAAATTCTATTATATTGTGAAAAATTTTAATTAACAAAATAATATTACCAATATTAATAGGTTTCTACTGGATATTTGAGGCATATTATTCTATATTTCTGTCAATTATTACAAGTTTCACATTAAGAGTTATCTAATTTCTCCAACTACTCTGTGAAATCGCTTTGTTTACGACATTTTATGCTTCTCACATCTTCAGTGACAAATGAAAATAAATCAATACATGCACAAATCAAACATTTTTAATCAATGAAGTATAAGTCTTAATTTCTAAAAAAATAATAAAAGACAGAGGTGGAATTATAGTATGTCCTACAGTATAGTAACCCTTAGGACCCTCAGTATAATGTATAGAATGTAATATCACTCTATATAATCAGCATTCAGTAAATATTTATTGTGAAGCTACTATGTATCACTAACATCTGTTAAAGTTGATATAGTTGATCTATTGATTATATATTTATCATGACAACTTTATGTAAATCAGTATTCTAAGCTAATGAACATAAGGAGCTTTCTAATATTTTATAATGAAGCATCTAGAATTCTTACAGTTAACTGGTACATTTGAGCTCACATAAGTCATTTTATTAGACATTACAGCTAACAGACTTTGTGTGCAAATAACACATTTATTTTAAAAGGTAGGAAAAGACAATTTAATGAAAACCTCCAATACAAATATGTTGGTGTTTGCAATATATTACCACAAGGAAGGTAATGTGCTCATGCCTTATTTTTAACCTTAAGAAACAAGGATTCTGTAATTCTTGCTTTGTCACTGATATGATCTTTGATTTATTTTTCAAGGAAAGAGTAGGGAACCCAGTGATGGTCCTATATTTCATGAAAAAAAAAAATGCTAGTTAGCATAGCAAATAAAAGATTCTGTTCACCTTCTCTGAATTGAAATCTACTCCATTGCTTTGCAAGTGAGCAGTGTCATGACACCTATTGTTTGGGAAAATTTCCATTCTAATTACATTGTGTTCTCACCAATTATGAAGTCACCAAAATCTATTAACCTGTAAATTGATGGAACCATATGCATTCTTGATTGAATTTTTTCAAAATGAGTTATGTTGCCATGTGAGAATGTTGCTTTTGGAGTAAAACGTAATTATTTGACTATATCCTTTCTGAACTTCACCAGATTTCTGAGCCTCTTCAAGCTTTGGTTTCTTCAGCTTCCAAAAAGGGATAATGATACTACGCAGGCTATTTACTTTAGAGGATTTTTGTGATAATCAAAGGAAATAAATAGGTGCGAAACTGCTTTATAAACCAGATTACTAAACGAATTTGAGCTTCCAAGGAAATGACCCTCAATATTTCTTTTGCCAAGTCTTGGATCTACTAAGAAGAGTACAACACATGAATTAAAAAGAAAATGATTGTGATAATATCTAAATTGGTATTATTAGGTACCATCATATTAGGTACATACTAATTATAATCTCTAAGAAAGTGTCTAAATCATTCTTACCACCAAAAATGGCAGTAACACATGTATTTTCAAGTGAGTATAAAACCTATCCGTAATACATCTAAATCCTTTGCAAGTCTTTATGTAGCTTCTGGAGTCTATAAGCACTAAATTAAAAAACATCTAATACCTATAAATATTACTAAATCTTTAGCAACCAAAAGATTTGTGACAGTAGCATTTACTAAAAATGAAGAACATCATGTACAGAACAGCTGTTGCATTCACTCTTTAAATTCTTTGTTTGAATATAAAATTGTTCTTTAAAAGGTGGTATTATTTTGTATAATCACATTAACATATAATAAATGCTTCAATGATATGATCTGTCACTCAAACTTTTCTACCTAGTCTTTACAATAACACTCAAAAATCATTATAAGAAACAACGCAACAAATCTAAAACACTTTTTTCCCTTAAAATTAAAAACAAAGTTTATGTCTTTCTTTTTCTCACTGCAGTATACTGAAAGTAACATTAAAATATTTGGATTGGAAGTTTTTATTAGATCTTTTTTCTCCTTTTTAAAATCAATTTCTTTGTCCCGAGAACACATCTCCTGTCAATAAAATGAAAAATGATATAGATTTAGGAGGATAGTGGTCTCAGTGTAGCATCTCTCATATTATTATTCCAGTATCATCTGTTACAAAGTAAGACCAATTCCCACATCTAATTACAAACAGGATTTCAGAGTCATTAAACAAAATACATTTCCATTAGTGCTGCTATAAGATTGGGGAAAAATGAAGATTAGTTCATGCTGCACCTCTGTTTTTCAAGCTTTGAAGATTTAGACCTCTGTATTTAGAGACTATAAATTTGTTAGAAGATCAGCAAGGTGATAGACATGTGGAAATGCTTCATTTTAAGCAGTTTATTTGTGCTACTTGCATTTTGTTATTAGTTTTTGTTGCATTTAGTCCTTATAGTAAATATAGCAATACACTGACAGGTTCTTTTCCTATTTCTTGGCAGATGCCTGAAGGTATTTCCTTGTGCTCTACAAAGACGTGTTCCTTTTACTTCAAAGTAAATTTGGTACAACAAAGCTCATATATGAAAATGAATTACTTGCACATAGGCAATTTTGATTCAATGAGACAAAGTTATTTTTTTCTGCTATTAAGACACAATGCTAGTCCTTAGAATGCAAGGAAGCTTACAGACTAGATAAATCAAGTAAAGTAGATCACACAGTATGCCTAAATGTCTAAAATACAAACTACAAGGTGTATATTTTCTTTTAATGAGTGCATGCATTTCCCATTAATATTAACATACCCAGAGAAGACTATATCCTGAAGTACTGCTGAATGACTCAAGTATACAATCTATTGCACTTTATTTATTTACAACATTTCTTACAAAAAGTCTAGTCAGGTAGTCAGAAGAGAGCTTTAAAGTGTTGCTGTTCATAGTACATTAAGTCATATAGCTCATGGAAATCAAAGTTATTCTAAACTGAAGGTAGATAAATATAATTGATTTGGTCCTGCAGGCAATGGAGAGAGAAGGCTTCTCATTTGGGTTTTAGCTATTTCAAGAACAATGACCAGCCAAATTCTTCTTCTAGCATATGTTATATTAATGTTTTTACCTTTTTATTGTGGGCAGAGGGGGTTTTACACCATGGCCACTTTTGGTGTGTACTTTTGAGATGCATTATATAGCAATTGAATGTTATCTAATGTGTATGAAGAAGATGTATTCTAGTTACACTAGAATTCTGGGAGTGAGGGTTGACAATAAAACCACATCTGTATTATTAGTTTTCTGAAATTTATTTACAGGCCACCTTTGAACTAAATATCCACCTTTACCTATATATAGAAAAATTGTCTAGTTCCCTTCTGAAATTAGAGTACTAGGACTGATCACTTACCCTATGCACAAAGGTAGAATTACCTTCACTAGAATTGTCTTTAAATGTCATCTAATTCCATTTTCTATTTTACATACATCAGAAAATGAGAAGTATAGGAACAGAATTGGTTAAGGTCTCACAGCTACTTCTTGGAAGAGGTAGTTCTAAAACCCAGATCTCCTAACATCTAATAATCTAATCGGCTGGCTTCCTCTGCAACTTTCCAACTTAATCTCAAATGCACACTCTTATTTTTCCTCATTCCCAACTATTCTGGCTGTACTTGTTTCCTGCTTGATAGCTGGGCTTCATCCTGATCAGATGCATCTAGTTATCTGCAATCAATACAACTACTTCATAAAGCGCAGCATGTACCAAACTCATTTTCATAAATAACTAAAATAGATAATGGTAACGTCCAAAGTTGAAATAATCTGAAATAATCAGGAAGACTTTGCCTAGGAGAGACCTCTTTTTCTCCTTCATCTCTTTTCTCTCCTTTTCTCTCTCACACAGACCTCCAGAAACATTATTGCAATATATGAAATGCTCTTATTAATATTTCCAGCAGTTAATTCTAAAGGTAGACACAGTTCAGAAGGAGATTTAACAAAGGGTTGGTGAAGAAGAAAAGGAGAGGGCAGAGTTGGAAAACATCATCAAGAGACAAAGGAGCTAGGAAAAAGTAGTAATTTGGATCTCAGACCATTCCATAGTAAACTGAAAATAATGTAGCTCCCTCAGTGTTTCACTTATCGTGATTTTGTCAGTAGAAGTAGGAGATAATAGTGATGATGATGGGTTTTCTGAAAATAAAAAAACAGTGTAAATTGATGTTCATCCTAAAGGAGTCCTGCCTGTATTACACAAAACCCACAAGAACTCATGAAAAGAAAGTTTAACCATCTATATGCCAAAGCATGCACACCTCTCTCCATAGAAGGTCTAGGGACTCAGAAAACAGAGAATAACATGTTCTATACATTAATCTAATTCATGATTGCCAGTAGTAACAATACCAGAAAGTTTATCATTTTCTACCAAAGTAAAGTGCAATTTTAAATTGGACCACCTCAGTAGCAATTCAACTTACACAAGCTATCTGGTCAGATTTTTCCAAAATATTGATGATGCCAAAAATCTTAATTTCCAATTGTAGGTCACTACTCCTGGTTAGCTAGTTATGTGATTTTTTCCCCTTCATTGACTGTAAATTAGCAGCTAATATGGACTAGAAGATTTTTATTAAGTGTTGTCTGTCATAAAGACAATTAAACATTTATAAATTCACAGTGGCTTGCAGAGAAAAGTCGAGGTATAATGGTAGCATAGAAACCACATTAGGCTCACTAGACTGAAAACATAAGATCTTGTCTCTTTTAATGCTAACTTTCTCCTACTGTTAAATTGTGTAACTTTAAGGAACATACTAGATTTATTTGTGCCTTTCTTTTCTCTTCATATAATTATAGGAAGAGCATTGGCGTCTTACTTGCCAACAGGAGTAATATAAGGGCGTGAGACGGTCAAGTACTATATTTTGGTAATATGATATTAGAGAGATGACACTGTTGTATATTTAATAAGTTATTAAAAATGCTGATGTGTATAGTATTTATATACTCATTTTTATATTAGAAGAAAATAAAACTTTCCATGTATATAAATGATATGCTAGTGTGGTAAAAGTACTAAAACAAAGTGTTTTCTCCTGTTTGTTGGAAGAAAAATGATTAAGAAATATCTTATTCATGGCATAAATGTGTAAAAGTAATACCTACTTTAACAACCTCAAAACACTCCTGGGAATCCTGTATAGTAATCACTAAGATGAAAAAAGTCTTTCTGTGGTCCTGTCATCTTTACTCTAACACTAAAATAACAGCCTAGACATTTTGCTTTTTTAGAATAAAAGACTTACCTCTTTTGCCTTTTAAAGCACTTGAAAATTTAAAAGAGAAAAACTCAAAAATGCTGACCGCGTAATAGCTGACTATTCATGGTGGGCATAGAACATGAAAGGTTACAATATGGATCTATGCCTATGCGTTTCTTTTCAACATGAGCAGCATCCTCCTGCTTCTGGTAACTTGGCAATCATACAGCTGACAGATTTCTGGGTTTTCTAAATAATGCATGGACTTTTCTTTTAACATGTCAGTGCAAAAATATCAATTCTGCTCCAGTGTTGTTCATGATGCTGATTTGACTTGACAGCATTCCATTAAACCAATGAGTTTTTCCTCTCCTGATGGTTTCTTAAGTATTCCTTGGAGTGATGTATCTGTGTTTTTTTTTTTTTTAACAGATTGTGAAGGATATTTGCATTTATGAGAAAACTCCATGGCAGGTACAGTCAGAGAAAAGGTACAACAAAAATACAACTTTCTAAGGGGACACTTTCCTCCATTCTCTTGATTCCTTAAATGTCACCCCTTCTCTCCCCCCAGAATAGGTCTATACTCAAAGCATTTGAATTTCCTAAGGAAATATCACTGAAATATTTAGTGCTGCTTGATATCTCACTTGGGAAAGCAAAAACACATTTATTAAATCACGCATGCTAATTTCAGAGCCTACACACACGCGCGCGCACACACACACACACACACACACAAACAAATGCGTTGTTCCTTGGTCAGTCCTTTATATGAGCAGGTACCGTCTCAAGTACAATGCACTGATGTTTTATTGATTATGTCCTAGCAGGACAAAGCCAGCTAAAAGCCACAAAGTTTGAAGGGAAGAGCATTTGTACTCTACTTCTAAAATGAGGCATATATTTTTCACTGAAGCTGCTGCCCCATAAAATCTAAAACTTGAGCATCTAGAGAAAAAGATTTTTGCCTCCTGGTTAAAAATAATTTAGATGCAAACAAACCCTGGAGGTTTCTAGAAGTTTCTTTGCCAATTTCTGCAAGCCATTTAAGATAAATATTAGGATCTTATACTGATCACCTAAAAGAGGCACTTGTAACTATTCATGACCCAGCTAAAGAGGCTTGGCAATTAGATTTACATAGAAAAAGAAACCCTGTCTGAGAATGTGTTAGGTCAAATAGACAAAGACTCAGTTTGAACATGGAGAATAATAATCTTTGTGAAGTTACTTTCATTTTTTTGACAAGAAAGAAAAGTTAAAAGCCTCTTCAATAAATGGTGCTGGGAAAATTGGAAGGCCACCTGAAAAATAAAAATAGACTGCTATCTGTCATCATATACCAAACTTAACTCAAAATGGGTCAAAGACCTAAAAAAAAAAAAAACCCAAAACAATAAGTTTCATAGAAGAAAACATAAGTACTAAACTTATGGACCTTGGATTTAGAGAAGATTTTATAACTTTGACCTCAAAAGCAAGGGGAGTAAAAGCAATAATAAATGAATGGGATTATATGAAACAAAAAAGTTTCTACACAGCAAAAAAAAAAAAAAATCAACAAAACAAAGAGGCAACCTTTGAATTGGAGAAGATATTTGCAAACAATGCCTCCAATAAGATCCTAATATCCAAAATGCATTTTTAAAAAAAGTGTACAATTCAACAACAAAAAAACAAACAATCCGATTTAAAAATGGGCAAGGGACCTGAACAGACACTTCTCCCAAGAAGACATACAAATCACTAATGGACATATGAAAAGATGCTCAACCTCAATATTTAAGGAAATGCAAATCAAAACCACAATGAGATTACCATCTCACACCTGTCAAAATGGCTATCATCATCAGGATAAGTAATAAGAAATGTTGGAGAGGTTCTGGAGGAAAAGGAACACTCACACGCTATTACTGAAAATTTAAATTGGTACAGCCACTATGGAAAGCAGTAAATTAAGAATAGAATTACCATATGACCCAGCAAGTGCTTTTTTGGATAGTGACCCAAAAAATTTTGAAAACATTTATTTGTAAAGATATATCCACTCTGATGTTCATTGCAGATTTATTCACAGTGGCTAAGACATAGAAACAACCAAAGTTCTCTTTGATAGTGATTGGATAAAGAAGATGTGGTAGATATATACAATGTAATATTTCTCAGCCATAAGAAAAGATGAAATACTGCCATATGCGGCAACATGGATGGATCCTGAAATTATTATGCTAAGCTAAATATGTCAGACAGAAAAAGTTGAGAACCAAATGATTTCACATATATGTGAGGTATAATACTGAAAGCAACAAACTAACAAGACAAACAAAAACTCATAGACACAGACAACAGTTTAGTGGTTACCAGAGTGAAAGAGAGGAGTAGATAAGTATAAAGGGGGTCAAATATATAGTGATTGAAGGAAATTTGGCTTTGGGTGGAGAACACACAATGCAATATACACATGACATATTACTGAATTGTACATTTGAAAGTTATGTAATTTTATTAACCAATGTCACTTCAATAAATTCAATAAAAATATCTTTCTTCAGGAACTATGGGTTCAGAAAAGAATGAGATAAAATGTGAAACATTCAGAGTTAGCGTTTGGGCCTCTAATCTTCATTTCTCTTTCTCCTGGTTGTACACAATCTTTACCCATTAAACTTTGTCCAGAGAATCTCCCTTCTCTCATTAGCACCAACTTTCTTCCATACTAAGATGTAAACAACTGGGGAGCTTTGAAATAACATGCTATATATGTTACACACAAAGAATGCATGTATGTGTGTAATACATGAATATAACTGTGTTTTTAATTTTTGATGTGACAATTCACTTAAAAGGGCTCTTATTTAACTGTTCTCAGGTTTAATATTTAGGCCTAGTTCTCCATGATAAGCTGATAGAGATAGGAAAAGTCCTAAGAAGATATAATAACTCCCTTGGGAACATATCTGAATCCATGGACAATGTATATTAAGATATTTCAGTCAGTGACAAAGTCCCCAATATATGATTTCTTCTCACCTTGTGCTCATGTTCATGTTAATTTATCAGGAAGGTCTTTCACAACTCTCCCCCTACTCCTGAAGTGAAATAGGTAGGTCTTTATTCCTGCTAGTAACATTCTTCTTTAACCTTTAATCTCTGAACAATCTTACCTCCACCTCTGACCAGTAGCCAAGGTTTTGAATGCCAAGTTAATGCTAGGAATATCACACCTACAAAAGTATGTTTTCCCCATTTTCTACACCCTCTTTATTATAGTAAGTATATTTGTCATAGCCTCTACATGAAATATCTAAAAAACAATCTTTTGCAAAATATATAATAGATTTAAGAATGGACAGTTGAATAAATTATGTTGTTCATTTTATTTGATATCAATACTGCTATGATGATCCCTTTGTGGTGTAATTTATTTCCCTATTGTATGTTAATATACTATAAACTTTAGAAAAGTCATAGGTCAATTCCTCTCCTCCTACATCAACCAAACTATCATATTTCACTTCTTAAATTCTTTTTAAAGTCATAACCTTTGTTCTTCTTAACATTCTTGAGGATGCTTTAGTTTCTGCTACTTGGCAGGGTCAACCTGCCTCTAAAAAGGGGAACTATAATGTTGGAACGTCATGACATTTACACAACAAATCCATAGAGTACAGAGTATCTAGGAAATGCACGATAAATTAAAATCTAATTTTTAAAACCAATCTATGGCTATGTGATCCACGATGTTCATACTGGGAATATAAAATGTTGCAGCCACTTTGGAAAGCAGTTTGAAATTTCTGCAAAATGTTAAACATTGAGTTACCATTTGACCCAGCAATTCCATTTCTAGGTATATACCCAAGAGAAATAAAAACATATATTTGCCTAAAAACTTGCACATAAACATCGGCCGCTGCATTATTAATGTAGGCAAAAAGTGGCAACAACCCAAATGTCCATCAACAGATAAATAGTGAAAGAAAATGTACTATATTCATATGAAATATTATTCAGGCATTAAAAGGAATGAAATACTGATCAATACTACAATATGGATGAACCTTGAAAACATTATGTCAAGTTAAAGAGGTCAGACCTAGGAGGTCACATATTATATAATTTCATTTATATGAAATGTCTGAAATAAGCAAATTCATAGAGACAGCACAAAGCATTAGTAGATTAGTGGTTACCAGCATCTGGGGAGTTGGAAGAAAATGGAGAGTGACTCCTAATGGATACAGGGTTTCTTGGATGTAATGAAATATTTCTGTAATTAGATACTGGTGATGGTTGCACAAATATACTAAACCTCTGAATTGTACACTTGAAAAGAGTGAATTTTGTGGTGTGTGAATTATTAATAAAACTCATAAAAATTTGCCTTGTGTCAACATGGATTAACTTGATAGCATTATGATATGTGAAATAAGACAAAGACAAATACTGTATGATCTCACTTATACCTGGACTCTAAAAAAAAAGAGAACAAAAAGCTGACCTCATAGATATGGACAACAGATTGGTGGTTGCCAGAGGTGGGGGATTAGGGTGAGGTTGGGTGCAGGAGTGGACAAAATGGGTGAAGGGAGTCAAAAGTTACATCTAGTTATAAAATAAATAAGTTATGAAGATGTAATGTACAGCATGGTGACTATAATTAATAATACCATATTGCATTCTTGAAAGTTGCTAAGAGTAAATCTTAAGAGTTCTGATAACAAGAAAAAAATTGTAACTATATATGGTGATGTATGTTAACTAGATTTATTGTGGTAATAATTTTGTAATATATACAAATAACAAATCATTATATTATTTACCTAAACTAACATAATGTTATATGTCAATTATATCTCAATAACAAAGGTTAGATAATATGGCTTTCTAGTTCCAAAGTGCAGTACAAAGTATTTGTGAGTGAGTGATAGACTAACATTAATTTGAGCCATAATGTGATAAAAATTTTCTAAACAATTGTTTTCGAAATTATTTCTGTATAATAAAAGCTACTTTTCCAAGACCAAAAAAAGACAAAAAAAAAAAAAATTCACTTCAGATGCCAGAAAACTTTAAGACTTTCCAATAAAGATACAAATATTTATTGATTTGGATTCAACACATGCGATAGGTTCATTGCATACACTGGTCATGTTCATACTGCAATACTGATAAAATCTGTGTCATAGAACCATAGAGAATTAGAGTTTAGAAAAAAGAGTGATTATTTTCAATTCTCTTAGACTAATATGTTCACTAAATGTGAACATTCATTAAATGTGGAGAATATTTAATGTGCCCAACTCTATGTAAAAAAAACTGTATGCATATTAAACTGCCATTTATAAAGGAAATAGAAATAATCATGACAGTGCATAATGACTATTATTTTAATTTTTTAGATAAACAAATACTCTTAAGGGGTAGATACATGCTGTAAATTGGCTCTTGAAATCTGGCACTGTGATTTGCTTGAATTAGTATTGAATTTTTTGTCAAGTTCCAAATAATTCACAAATGACCTTTCTAAAATGATAAAATATAATCAGCTATTGTAAACTCCATTTATGAATACAATCTCCCAAGTAACATATATATGACAACAATTTGCAATAAATTTCTCCAAAGGTTTTAGAGAAAGAAATTAAAATTCTATTTTGTTACATCTAGTTTAAGAACTATTGCTTACATTTTCCTTTTCTGTTATTTTTCAATTTTTGAATTTAATCTGTAAGTAATACATGTGTTTCCAAGAAGATATGGCAAATCAATTTGCAAATATCTTGAAGTGAACAGTATGCTGGGCAACACCCATCATGGCTTCCTAAAGATTAAGTCTTGTCAGACCGATCTAATTTCCTTCTGTGACAGAATGACAGCTTGAGAGATAGAAGGGAAGTAATAGATGTAATTTATTTTGACTTTATCAAGATTTTTAAGACCAGCCTAAACAAATGGCTCATCAATAAACTGAAAATCCAGGCAGGTCACACACATATAGAGAGCTCCCAAGAGGCAGGAAAGGAACATTCAAAGAGTAGTCACCCGTGAATCAATTTCTATGTTCAATAATCACAGAAATGAAGATTAGATTTCAAAAGCAATGCTGATTATCTCAAATTCTTTCACTGTAACTAAGGCACAAAAAGAGGAAGGGACCTATTCAAAATCACAGAACAAAACTGTAGCAGAGCTAGCCATTAACATTAATGTACAAAAACACAGTGACATTTAAGCAGCATAACATGTAAGGACCAAGGCAGTAGATCCAACACTGGTTAGATCCTTCCTCAGAAGTGGAGTTCTGGCCATCGGTCTAATGATAATCTAGTTGGGGGCAAGGAGAAGGTGGAAGATTAAGAAGAAAGACAGAATGATGATAGGTTGGCAATAAGATCTATAAAGAATGATCACATCATTTCATATTCTTTATTGTAAAGAAGAGATAATATTTTGGATATATCTGGAGGTGTTTTATAAAAACTATCTTAACAACAGAACAAAAAGTTCTAAATCTACTATATGAGTTTTTAAGAGTAGACATAATAAATAATTCCCCATTAGTAAAAGATGCCTATATCAAGAATAAATTTTTAGAAGGGTCTTTAAAAATTCTGGCTTACCTTCTTTTTAAAAGGGACATACATATAGAAGAAAGATAAATAGTCCACTAAAAGTGTACAATTTTATGAGAAAAAACATCTAAAAACAGTTCTTTGTATCAGAATCTAATAAAAACAAGCATACCTCACTTGATTCTCCAGGAACATCTTGCTCTATATCTAATGAAGTGTTTGAATAACATAAAGAAAGAAGGTAACCTTGAGATTTTCTAATTCAACTTTGCACATTAATCAACCACATATATTCTGTTTTGTTTTGTTTTTCCCACAATAAACTATATTTTCGAAAAGTTAAAACACTCAACATCTGCTCAGAAGTTAAACCAACACAAAAGTCAGAACAAGCAAGGACTCACAGGATAAAGATTTAAATGGTTATCATCCTGGATTCTCTAGAGTAAGTCACTGTGCACAGTTCTTGAAATAAGGAATGCAGTTAAAAAATATTCCATATTATTTCCACAAGTAAATAGACTACCCTCGAAGTCTTTGTTACTGTAAAAAAAAGGGTGTGGGGGGGGAGACCTGCTGCTATATAACTATATTTCTGATTTGACAGCTACAATTATAATTGTTCAGGCATCTATTTCCCACAAACTCTACACAGCCATAACCTTTAGTGATTAATTATGAAGCTCCAGGAACGATAGTACACAGACTAATTTCCTAAAACAATAAAAGACAGAATTTCTCATTTGGAGTTAAATGAAACACAAACAGGTTGTTATTCATGCTGAAATCTTAATGCAGAGTCATGGTACAGCCATTACAGAAGCTATTAAACAAAACCTCAAATCAAAGAAACTATAAGACTGTTTTCAAAAGAGAAAATGTTGTAATTGCCTAAGAATCTTCTAACTTCCATGTTTGCTGTTCCATTTTAGGTCTAATGTTATTAATTCTATTTTAATTCTTACCTGCCTCTACCATTACAGAATCATCTAAAAATATCAGTTTTAACCAAACAGGAGGAGCTAGAATTCATAGAAGGAAAATTCCTATTTATTGGGATTCAACCATCTCCATTAAATACAGGTTCCCTGTCTTGTTTATTCTAAGATATGTCAATAAACTTGGAAATTACCTTGAGTCACAGTATATGTGTTCTGTGACTACCCTAGTTGGGATTTTGAAGAGCAAAATGTGCAATGGCTGATCTCATACCCTCTAGGAAAATATTACATTTCTGCACATTCCTGTTGAATTTAAGTCTAGACAAGATGATGTTTCACTCCATATTTCGATAAACCCTATCATAAACAAATAAAAGCCAGAAGTTCCACAACTAAATGACAAGAATCAATAGAGTAATGAGAGGTTGGAATAAGAAGTTATGAGAATTGTGCAGAGAAAATGTCATTCTTTTTAAAATGACAAATAGAAAAACATATTAAGACCAATGCAAAATTTTAATTGAATATTTGTTTATTTTTAAGCTACCATACTTTGACTTCTGGGGATTTAGCAACTAATAACAATGATAAAATTGAATAGCAATCCTGCCACAATACAGCAATTGAAATAGAGCATGCTCCTTCTAAAGTTTTTTTTTTTTTTTTTTTTAAAGCTTTCCCTTTTTTAAAAAAAATTTTTCTGGTAGGTCATTGTAAAAATAGCTTATAACTGCCAAAAATCTTTCTCTAAGGTAAAATATTCATATGACCATGAATAAATGGAATATATAGAGATTATCTATTTCTTTTTACAATTTTGCCTTATAAAAACAAATGTTGCCCATGAGGGAAAAATAGAAACATTGACTCAGATTGATTTGTGAGCTGGTTTCTAAGTTATTGAGTTTCTACTTTAAAAAAATGATAAAAAAAAAGTACTAAATCATTTTTTTTTATCATTTGGGATATTTGTGGGACTAGCATATTTTTAAAGCTTGATAAATTGGACCCAGTTTTAGAACTTAAAACATTTCTTTTCTATACCACACTTAATTTAGGAGGAAAAAAAGAAAATGTCAAGAAAGAAAACTTAGTTTCTTTGTTTGCTCTAGTCTTGTGGGTCTCCAGGGTACATGCCACGACTTGGCTTTCAGGGTGAGGTATTTTGGAAGCCTGTCCCTCAGATGCGATTTTAAAAGTTGGGGCACTAGATGTGGGATCCAAACTCTTCTTTGTTCCTAGGGAGAAGCTGGGAGTTTGGAGTTTACTCCGGACCATATGGCTCTATGCTGGGAGTGATTTTCATGGTGTTGCTTCTGAATGTATGCCTTAATAAACTTTCTGGAAACTAATCTCCTTTTCAATTATGAGACCCGACTCAGAACAGTATTAGTTAAGTTACTTCTGAGTGATATACAGGGGAATGAATCCATTTATCAAAAATCCTGTAATTAGTTGTTGGAGATCTTTGGAAATATGACAGAGTGAAAGGCCTCCCCAGACCTCTCTCCTTGAAACAACAATAACCTGAAAATCTAAAACACAACAAAAAACACACAAACTGCACACCAGCATGTCTGAGCATGGGATCTGCACATAAGAGCTACCACAGGTAAAAACTCCGGGTGTCGGGCAGTGGACTGGGAGAAATAAAGAAGCTTCCTCTCGCAGCCACTGGAGTGACCTGTAGGAAGAGGGGGAGGGGAGAAGAAGTGGTGTGTTCCTTGAACAGCCCTGCCTGGAAAAGCTATGAGATACCTGGAGCCAGCCAACAGCAGGGCCCAGTTATTAGGGCAGAAGGCAGAGAAGCAGGATAGCAGAAAAACAACAGTTAATTTTTACTGGCTGTGGTTGCAAAACCAAGGCTGAGCCACAGCCCCAACCCACAACACAGAGGTCCCCTCCCCGCAAACACTCTGAGACCGAACACTGTGGAGCCCCAGGGGAATCTGAACAAATGCTACTGAAACTGTTGCTAACAATGACAGGGACTGAAATTGAGGGTAGTGAGCATGATTATATATCTACTAGAAAATAAAAAGGCATTTTTAAGGCTTTACATAAAGCAAGGATCCAAGAGACTTAGATGTCACCTACTGGAAACCAAAAGAAAAGCATCTTCTTTTTAGTAGGCTCAAGAGATACCCTTATATAATAAATCTTCTTTCTGGAAAAACAGCAAAATACACTTCCATTAATACCCAGGTGGAGAAATAGTTAA
>NW_006431805.1:477190-497366 GCF_000325575.1 Pteropus alecto | reverse complement strand
AGACTAGTGGTTACCAGAGGGTAGAGGGTGGTGGAAGAGTGGGGATGTAGATGGGGTAAAGAGAGTCAAATATAGGGCTTGGGGGAGGGTGAAGTGGGTAAAGGGGATCAAATATGTGGTAGCTGAAGGAAACTGGACTTTGGGTGGTAAACACACAATAAAATATATAGATATCAAATGATAATGTACACTGAAAATTATATAATTGTGTTAACTAATGTCTCCCCAATAAACTCATTAAAAAATAAAGAAAGAAAGAAAACTTGTCAGAGAGATAGTCAAAATAGTAATTCTCTTAGTAGATCCTGAGGTCAGATCAAGTCTGACCAGTGGTCTGGTATCTACTTTGTAAAAAGAACTTTGATTAGGCCAAATTAAGGACAGTCTCCTTTATCAGCTGTATCTCCATTTCTAAGCTTTTTGATTGAGACTCAATATTAAGATAAGAAATTTCATTATATACCTTAGGATATATGGAAAATAAATGCAAACATTGGAGGCATAATTTAATAGCCGAAAGAGCAGTGCTAGCTCTTTTGTTACCTAGCTTTATGACCAGAAATAAGAAAATTTCTCATCCTCCAAGGATCATCTGTAATACGAGGGGTGTACTTAATTATTTCAAGTCATTTACATCTCTTAAATTTTAATTGTAGAAATGTTTATCATAAAGATTATAAACAACAGATTCTTTGTAATTATCCAAAGAATGCAATTAGTCAAGCCTTTCTATTTATCAAACTTAATATTTCTTGAAACGAAATACTCAGCTCTTACCCAACTCCTGGAATCAGGTTGAGGGCTCTGAGAACCACTATTTAAAAACAATTGCCCTGGGGAATTAATCATACAGTCTCTTTCTAGGCCATTCATTTTCTCATTTTCACTTTCATATCCTTCAAAGACCAGTTAGAATGTCACACCTTACACTTGAATTCCTTCCTAATTTTCTTATTCAGAAGAAATTCCCTCTTTATCTTCTCATGGTACTTTGCTCCTCTCATTGCTTTTATCACATTACATCTGAGTATAGTCATTTATATATTAATTGATTTTTTTATTAATTGATTTTTTAAAGTTTTCCTCTCCTATATCATAAGCATTTGAAAGCCAGTGATTTTTGTCTTTTCTTCCCATATTGACAACATATTGTCTTTTATATTGTTGGAATATTATACATTGTGAATGAAAATTCAATTTAGTTAAGAATCATATTCAATAATTACTCTAATCTCTCATGGAGTGACTTAGTAATACTTACTAGCCACACTGCTTATTTCATTTACATACTGAAACTTCATGAAATCTATATTATTTGCTAGTCACTTCAAGTATACTACTGAAATTCTGTGTAACCAAAGTTGAAAATAACCACATTAGATCATAATGTAATGATCAGCCCTTAGGTCACTACACAAATTACATAAGACATTCGATACGTTTTCCTCCTATGATACCTCACAACCCACTTGATAGAATATCATGACTGCATTGACTGATTTTCTTTACATGGTTGGATGTAGTACATATCTTGTAAATATTACCTTAGTGACTCTCCAGTACTTAATTTTCCTTTGATCTGAATGTCTTATTTACCATTTCTACTTGAACTGCAAACATTCGGGAAAAAACATGGCCATAAACAGTAATCAAACCATAAATGCTGTTAACTGATATCTCCCTTCTTAATATCTACCTGCTTTTATCCCTTCTTGGAAGGCATTAAATAAATCAAAAAAAGTTACAACCATAAAAATCAAAAAAAGAGAAATCAAAGCCAGTCTTTAATCTCCAACCAGTAAAAGAACATAACCAGTCAAATCCTGAGGTAGGATACCCATAAAAGGATCAAAGACATACTAGTCTGGATTATAATAAATTTTCAGATCTAAAATTCTTGATATGAATTTCCATTTGCAAATGATCACTTGTGAAACTGTAGCATATTATTTTCCAGTGAGCAGGGATTTCATTTATCCAGACTTTTTTCCTACATTTATTGAAGTATAATTAACAAATAAAATTGTATCTATTTAAGGTATAAACTTGATGACTTGATATATATTGTGAAATGATCACAATAATCAAGTGAATTAACATATACATCATCTCGCATAGTTAATATTTTGTATTTTCTTCTTTTTTCATGGTGAGAACACAAGTTCTTAGGAAATTTTAAGTATACAGTACCGTATTGTTAACCATAGTCACATTGTTGTTCATTATATCCCCAAAACTTATTCATCTTGCATAAGTGAAACTTTGTATACCTTGATCAATATCTTCCCATTCCCCCTGACCCAGCTTCGAGCCTCTGGCAAGCACCATTTTACTTTTTGCTTGTATGAGTTAGACTATTTTAGAATCCACATATGGGTGAGATAATGCAGTATTTTTTTTTTCTGTATTTGGCTTCTTTCACTTAGCATAATGTCATTCAGGTTCATCCATGTTATTGTAAATGGAAGGATTTGTTTTAGGCTGGATAGGATATATATATATATATCTGATCACACTTCAGGTATCAGGTGATGTCTCAGGATTTTTATTTGCATTTTTGTAATGATTAGTGAGGCAGAGCACTATTTCATATACCTGTTGGTCATTCATCTGTCTTAACTTCAGAAGTGGCTATTCAGTGCCATTGTCAATTTTTTAACTGTATTATTTTTTTCCTGGGCTATTGAATTGTTCGAGTTCAATTGTTAAATGTTTTGGATTTTAACATTTCATCAGATATATTGTTCGAAATTTTTTCTCTTATTTCACAGGTTGTTTGTTCACACTGCTGATTGTTTCCTTTGTTGTTTAGGTTTATGATATTCCACTTATCTATTTTTGCTTTTGTTGCTTGTGCTTTTGCTGTTACATCCAAAAAATCATTGCCCATATCAATGTCAAGAAGTCTTTTTTTCTATATGTTCTTCTAGTATTACTTTTCCAGGTCTTACATTTCAGTCTTTATCGATTTTGACTTGATAATTTTGTATATGGTGTGAGACAAGGGCTCAATTTTGTTCTTTTTTATGTGAACATCTTATTTTCACAACACCATTTATTAGAGACCATTTTTTACCCATTATGTATTCTTGGCACCTCTATCAAGGATCAGTTGACTGTAAACGAGTGAATTTATTTCTGGATTCTTAATTCTGTTCTATAGTCCTATGTATATGTTTTTAATGCCAGTAACATACTGTTTTGATCATTGCAGCTTAGTAATATATTTTGAAATCAGACAGTATGGTGCCCCCAGCTTTCTTCTTTCTCAAGAATGTTTTGGCCATTCAGGGCTTTTTGTGGCTCCACAAAAATTTTAAGATTTGTTTATTCTATTTCTATGAAAGAGGCCATTGGAATTTTTATGATAATTGCAATTGAATATGTAGATCACATTGGGTAGTACGCACATTTTAACAATATTAATTCTTCCAATCCATAAACATGGAATATTTTTCTATTTATTTGTGTCTTCTTTAATTTCCTTCACTAATATTTTATAATTTTCAGTGTACCAGTCTTTCACCTCTTTAATTAAGTTTATTCCTAAGTATTTAATCATTTTTGTTGCTATTGTAAATGGAATTATATCTTTAATTTTCTTTTGGGGGGGATAGTTCATTGTGTGTATATGAAAACACTACTGATATTGTATACTGCAACTTTACTGAATTCATTTATTAATTCTAAGATTTTTTGTTGAACTTTAGAGTTTTCTACATATATGACCATGTCATCTGCAAATAGAGATCATTTTATTTCTTTCTTTCTGATTTAGATGCCTTTTATTTCTTTCTCGTAATTACATAATTGCTCTGGCTAGGACTTCCAGTACTATGTTGAACAGATTTGTTGAGAATGGGCGTCCTTGCCTTCTACCAGAAAACAGATGGAAAGTTTCATGTTTTTCCCTATTGATTATAATGTTAGTTGTGGGATTTTCATATATGGCCTTTATGTTGTGAGTTATGTTTTTTCTATAACTATTTTATTGAGAGTTTTACTCATGAATGGATACTGAACCTTGTCAAATGTTTTTTTTGTTGTTGTTGTTGTTGTTTTGTTTTGTTTTGCTTTTTTCTGTATCTATTAAGATAATCACGTGGCGTTTTTCTTTCATTTTGTTAAATTTTGTATCACATTGATTTATATATGGTAAACCAACCTTACATCCTAGAGATAAATCCCTCTTGGTCATGGAATATGATCCTCTCAATGTGCTGCTAGATATGGTTTCTAGTATTTTATTGAGAATTTTTTTTCTTTTTCCCAGCTTTATTGAAATGTAATAATTAGTTGTTCATATTTACAGTGTAGCTTCAATGAGTTTTTCGATTATAATTGACATACAATAATATATTAATTTTGTTTGTACAGTATAGTGATCTATATAACTCACAAAGTGATCACCCACTAAATCTAGTACTCCCTTTCCCTCTTACATATTTTTTACAAAATTGTTGACTACTTTCCTTATGCTATAATTTAGATCTCCATAACTATTTTGCAACTATCCATTTGTACTTCTTAATCCCTTTTCCCTTTATCACCAGCCCTCAAATCCCCTCCCATCTAGTAGCCCTCAAAATATTCTCTGTATCTATGAGTTTATTCCAGGTTTTGTAGTTTTTTATTTTGCTCTTTAGATTCCACATGTATGTGAAATCTGTGATATTTGTCTTTCTCTATCTGACTTATATCATTGAGCACAATACCCTCTAGGTTCATAAATGAAATATGTTTTTCCATACTATTTCTTTTAGTCTGTATTTGTCTTTTAATCTGAAGTGTCCCTTGTAGGCAGCATATGTAGGGATATTTTATTCTCGTCCATTCAGCCACTCTATCTTTTGGTTGGAGCACTTCATTCTTTTCCATTTGAGGTAATTGTTGATAGGAATGCATTTATTACCATTCTTTATTCGTGTTTTTGATACATGTTTTTTTCTTCTTAAAGAAGCTCTTCTGACATTTTCTGTAATACTGGCATGGTATAGACCAATTTCTTTAGCTTATTTTTGTCTGGGAAGTTTTCTATCTGTCTTTCAACTCTAAATGATAACTTTGCTGGATAAAGTAATCTTGGTTGTAGGTCCTGGGTTTTCATCATGTTGAATATTTTGTGTCAAACTCTTCTGCCCTGCAAAGTTCCTTTTGAGAAATCAGCTGCCAGTATTATAGGTGCTCCTTTGTAGGTAACTAACCAATTTTCTCTTGCTGTGTTTAAGATTCTCTCTTTATATTTAAACTTCAGCATTTTAATTATGATGTGTCTTGGTGTGGGCCTCTTTAGGTTCATGTTTTGGGGGACTCTTTGAGCTTCCTGAGATTGTATGTCTATTTCCTTCACCAGATTAGAGAAGTTTTCCATCATTATTTCTTCAAATAGCTTTTCAACTTCTTGTTCTCCCTTTTCTCCTTTGGGTAACCCTATAACACATGTTTTACATTTAATTGTGTCCCATAGGTTCCTTAAATTATTATTATAGTTTTGGCTTCTTTTTTCTTGCTGTTCTGATTGGGTGTCTTTGGCTTCCACTTCCTCTATATCGGTGGTTCAATCCACTGCTTCATTCACTCTGTCAATTCCCTCTATTATACTCTTCATCTCAGATAATGTGTTCTTCACTTCTGACTGGTTTCCTTTTATGATTACCATTTCCATTTTCATTTCCATTTTTATGTTTTTAATCTCTTTGTTACAGTTCTCACTGAGTTCATCTATTCTTCCCCTAAGTTCATTGAGCATATTTATAACAAGTGTTTTGAACTCTGCATCTGTTAGATTGCTTGACTCCATTTTTCCTAATCTCTATTCTGTTCTCTCACATGGTTTCTGCTTCTTTGTCTTCCCATTTTAGCTGCCTTTTCGTGTCTGTGTCTATGTACTAAGCAAAGCTCTTAACTCTCCAGGTCTTATTCGTGAGGATTTGTGTAACTGATATCCAGTGGCACAGTCCTAAGAGAGGTTCAGCTACAGGCCCAGTTTAGCCCCAGACTGTGCCCCTCCAGGGCCATCTGTTAAGACTCAGCAAGCAATTCACAAATGTTATGCTTATAGTTGCCTCAAGAAACCACACCAGAAACCAAGGCCAGCTGCCACCAGTGTGGGTCTTGGAGTTGCTTAGCAAGTGGCACAGGATTTGCCGAGGACACAACTGCATGTGGCTTGGGTAGGGCCATGAGGTGGGGGAGGTGGAGTTTCAGGGAATCCTCTGGGTGGTGCAACCTCTGTTATACAGTTCGATGATGTCTCAGCTATGGCAGCAATAAGTTTGCATACTGGGAGGGCCCAACAGAGGAACAATAGATACTGCCAGCACTTCTGCCTGGGAGAAAGCCTGGCCTGAGGCCTTCGCTTTGACAACTCAATGTCTCACTGTAAGTCCCTGGTGACCCCTCGAGCAGCCGACCTGGTACTGGTGCTCAGATTGAGCAGGTCCATCACCATGAACATCTGGTCACAGACATGATCCCTTTAAGAGGAACATCTGCAGATGCCAGCTGCTGCAGCTTCTGTCCTACTCAGCCTCTAGGGACCAGACAGCCTCATATCTTTGCCCACTCCTTCCTCCTGCTGCTGCAGGGTGTTTTCTTATTTCTCTCCCTAGTCGTAGGACTTCTGTTGATCCAGATTGCAGGAGACTCTGCTGGCTTTTTGCTCCGTGTTTCCATCACAACTTTGATGTGGTCACAAGAACAGATGAACAAAGCCTCTATCATCTACAGCATTTTGCCTGGTCAACCACATCTAGAGAATTTATGGGTCCATATTCATCAGATATATTGGCCTTTAATTTTATTTTTTTCTTGTAGTATCCTTATCTGGCTTTAATAGTGTAATGATGGGCTTGTAAAATGTGTTTGGGAATTTTCCCACCTCTTCAATTTTAGGAAGAGAAGAGTTTGAGAACATTTATAGTTAAGTTTTCTTAAATGTTTGGTAGAATTCACCAGAAAAACCATTTGGACCTGGGCTATGTTTTTTGTTGAGAAGTGTTTTAATTACTTATATTCATTTTCTTCTTCTTCTTCGATTACTTATTTTTATTTTATTTGATTACTTGTAATTATCCTTACTAGTGATTGATCTATTCATGCTTTCTATTTCCTCTTGTTTCAGTTTTGGTACTTTGTGTATTTCTAGAAATTTATTCATGTCTTCTAGGTTATACAGTTTATTATTATATTTAATCATTCCTTGTAATCCATTATATTTCTGAGGCATTGGTAATGCCTCTTCTTTCATATTTGATTTTGCATAGTTGTGTCTTCTCTCATTTCTCCCCTCACTGTAGAAGAGAGTTTGTTGATTTTGTTTATCTTTTCAAAAATCCAGCTCTTAGTTTTGTTGATTTTTTTTGTATTTTTTGTTCTCCAATTGATTTATTTCTGGTATAATCTTTATTATTTATATTATTCTGCTAACAATGGGCTTAGTTTCTTATTTTTCTAGTTTGTTGATGTATAAAATTATTTATTTGAGGGATTTCTTTTTTGTTTTTAATTTAGGCATTTATCACTATAACCTTCCATCCTAGTACTACTTTTTCTGTATCCAATAGTTTTAGTATATCTTGTTTTCATTTTCACTTATCTCAAGATACTATTTAAACTCCCTTTTGATTTCTTCTTTGACTCAATGGTTGTTCAAGAGATAATTAATTTTTTACATATTTATAATTTTTTTTCATATTCTTGCTGGTATTGATTTCTAGTTTCAATCAACTGTGGTCAGAAAAAATACTTGATATGATTTCTACTTCAGTAACTTTGTTAAGATTTGCTTTGTTACCTGATATGGGCTCTATCCAGGAGAATGTGCTTGTGTATTCTTCTGTGGTTGAGTAGAAAGTTTTATATATGTCTGTTAAGGCCATTTTGTCTATAGTGATGTTCAAGTCAGCTTTTCCTTGATTATCTGCCTTGATGGTCTGTGTATTATTGTAAGAGGGGTATTGAAGTCTCCTACCATTATTTTATTGCTGTTAATTTCTGTCTCCTGATCTGTCAGTATTTGCTTTATGTATTTAGACACTATGATGCTGGGTACACTTATATTTATAAATGTCGTATCTTCCTATCAAATTGATCCTTTTATCATTATGTGATGACCTTCTTTGTTTCTAGAAACAGTTTAAGAGTTAAAGTTTATTTTGTCTGATATCATTATAACCACCCTTGCTTGTTGTCATTTTCACTGCATCTTTTCTCATTCTTTCATTTTCAACTTATTTATTTATTTAAATCTGAATTGAGTCATTTGTAGACAGCATATTGCTGGATCTCATTGTTTTTTCTCCATTTAGTTACTTTTAATTCATGAGTTTAGCCCATTTACATGTAAAGTACTTAATGATAGTTAAGGACTTACTGTCACCATTTTTTTGTTTTCTGTTTTAAAGTTGCTTTGTTCCTCTCTTCTCTTGCTGTCTTCCTTTATTATTGATTTGTTGCAGTAGTAGTTTGCTTTCATTCTTTTCTCTCTTTTTTTTTTGTATTTATTATAGGTTTTTACTTTCTGTTTAACTCAAGGCTTGTATAAAATATGTACTTAAAATCTTAATTTTAAGTTGATAACTTCTACTGCATACAAAAACTCTACACTTGTACTTTCTCCTAAAATTTGTGCTTTTGCATTCAGAGTTTTCTTCCTTTTGCATTGTGTATCTATTAACATTATTTTATGTTTTAATGTTTATATTAAGGTTAAAAGTAATTTTCATACCACTATTACAGTGTTACATGAATTTGTATTTGTCTATATATTTACCTTTACCAGTGAGACTTATGTATACATATGATTTTACATTATTGATTAGCATGTTTCCATTTCAATTTTAAAAAATCTCTTAAGCATTTCTTGTAAGGAAGTTCTAATGGTGATGAAATCTCCATTTTTGTTTGTCTCTCTATTTTTAAAATATAATTTTGCTGTTATATTATTCTTTGTTGGCAGTTTGTTTCTTTCAGTACTTTAAATATACATTCTACTCCTGTTCTGCAAAGCTTCTGCTGAGAAATCTGCTAATAGTCTTTTGGTGGTTTCTTCATGTGTAATAAATCACTTTTCTTTTGCTTCTTTCAAAATTCTCTCTCTGTCTTTGACAATTTGATTATACAGTCATGTGCCATATAACGACATTTCAGTCAAAGATGGACTATATCTATATATTACTGTGGTCTCACAAGCTATAACAGAGTTGAAAAATTCCTATCACTCAGCGACATCATAGCTTTCATAATGCCTTAACACAATGCATTACAATATGGTAATGTCCCGGGCCTTCACTTTTATTCACCGCTGACTCAATGATCCACTTAAAGCATCTTCTAGTATTGTTAACTTCGTTTCATGTTAAGTTTCCTAAACAGGTGTACCATTTTTTTTATCTTTTAATCTTTATTTTTACTTATAGATACAGTAAACATATCTATGTTTAGATATGTTTAGACACACAAATACTTACCATTGTGTTACAAATGCCTACAGCATCCAGTAAAGTAACATACTATACAGATTTATAGCCTAGGAGCAATAGGCTATACCATATAGTCTAGGTGTGTAGTAGGCTATCCCATTTAGGTTTCTGTAAGTGCACTCTGTGTTATTCACATAACAAAAAATTTACCTAAAGATGCATTTCCCAGAATGTATCTCTGTCATTAAACAACACATAACTGTAATGTGTCTCAGTGTAGTCTTCTTTGGATTGATCCTATTTAGAGATTTTTAAATTTCATTAATTTGGATGTCAATTTCCCTCTCTAGATTTGGAAAAATTTCAGCCATTATTTCTTTAAATGAACTTTCTTCCTCTTTCTCTTTTCTCCTTTTGGGACTCTGAAAATTCATGTAGTTTCCTTGCTGGTATATCATAAATCCTATAGGTATTCTTTCTGCTTTTTCATTATTTTTCTTCTTTCTCCTCTTGCTGGAATATTTCAAATGACATTTGTTCCAGCTTATTGATTCTTCTTTCTAATTGAGTTATTATTGAAGTTCTCTACTGTATTTTTCACTTGTTTCATTATATGTTTCAGCTCTAGAATTTTTGTTTGGTTCTTTTTCATCCTTTCTATTTATTAAACTTCTCATTTTGTTCATTTATTATTTTCCTAATTTCATTGATTTATTTAATTGTGTTTTTTATAGTTTGCTCAGATTCCTTAAAACAATTTTTTTCAATTCTTTGTCAGATACTTCATAGATTTCTATTTATTTGAGGTTAGTTACTAGAAAGTTATGTGTTATTTTGGTGGTGATATTTTTCTTATTTCTCCATGTTCCACACAGCCTTGCATTGCTGTCTTCACATCTGAAGCAGCAGGCACCTTTTTCAGGCTTTATAGACTCACTTAAGTGGGGAAAGGTCTTTACCTCGGATGGATGCAAGTACATTGGCTGGATGGGGTGCAATGGCTTTGGTTCTAGGGATTACAGTGGTAGCTCCATATCTAGGGATGGAAGGGGAATGTCAGTGTTGACTTTGTACAGCTCCATCAGCTGAAGTCACCACTGGCAAACACTGTGAGAGTATTTTTCAGACAATGTTGGTATGCATGGTGGTAGTGGAGGCTGCTGGAGTCCTCAGGGGCGAAGGCTACTGGGGACTATCTGCCCTGCTCTTTCCCCACAGGGTGAAGGTATAGTCTAGTGTATCCTTCTGGGTAGCAGGATCTGGTATACAGGTGTGCTCATGGCAGCAGTGTTCATTTATATACTTTGAGAAGCCTCAAGAACTTATCATTTGTTTATCATCATCATCTGCTTACCTTCGTGACATCAAGAAAAGGACAAATTCCAACTTCTGCATGGTCAAGCATAGTTTGTACTCCAATTCAGTTTCTTTAGCATCAAATATAACATCATACACTTTTGGAAACCTAATACTTTCCTTTATCACAATGATAGACATCTGGAGTTAAGCCAGATTATATCTAGCTAGGAAAATTAACTATATGCTAAGTTAAAAATTAGGTCACTAGTATATCTCTCAAAATGTTTTATGTTATCTAATTATAAAGAAACAACATAAAAATTTTGTATAAAGGCTTTTTCAGAAACTGATATACCTGAGAAAAACATGACAAAGTTACTGCTTGAGCTTGCACTAATATTTATTGGTACAAAAATATTTTTAATTACAAGAGGCTTCCTCTCAAATGTTGGTCACTTTCAAGACACCATAAGATTAGAAAGTCAGTATGAGTTAAGAGGTGTTAAGACTAGGAAACTAATCATTGTTTATCACTGTATCTGCATCATGAAAAAACAACTTTTACTTAAGGGGTTTGATAAAATAAAATTCCTGGTATGAAACATCACTAAAGTGGAGGAAGACTGTGAAAAGGGCAAACACTTTGGACTTAACTAGACATAGCCTAAAACTTAGCTCTGCCAGTTATCAGATTTCTGACTATGGGAAAAGCTAAACCACTCTGTGCCTCTGTTTCCTGATCTGTAAAATGGGAATACTGAAAATGCCTTTTTTTTTTGGTGGGGGGATTTGGTAAGAATTAAATGAATTAACATGGGTGATAAAAAAGATGAATAAGTTCTGGGATTTAATGCACAGTATTGTGATTATAGTTAACAGTAATGTGTTATATACTTGAAAGTTGCTAAGAGAGTGGATCTTAAATGTTCTCACCACAAAAAAAAAAAAAGATAATTATGTGATGTGATGAAGATGTTAGCTAACACTGTGGTAGTAATAATATTGTAATATATAAGTATATCAAATAAGCATATTATACACCTTAAACTTACACAATGTTATATATCAATAATATTTAAATAAAAAATTAAACGAAAGAAAAAAACATGGGAGATACTTAGTACATAGTAACTGATAATTCTTTCCTATTGCTGTTATTCTTTTGCTTAGTGTCAATTTTAGTCTTATCTGTGCATTACTTCTACTTACCATGAATCCATTAAAAGTATGCATTTTCCCATTATTCCCCACAGTAAGCACTGGTTGAAGACTAATTCTCATTCTATAATTTGCTGTAAACATGATGAGGAGAGCTACACTGTATTAAAGTCAGTAGTTTGTCATACTGACTTGATTTAATAATTTCCCTCTTTAATTCCTCCTTGCTTTTCTCTTCAAAATAAAGCCCCACAATGCTTGTATTTCTAGGAGCCTAAAAGAAGATAAGACTGCTACCAACCTGTCTATCACATAATATTAAATTTACCTGCAGAGCTATATTGGAAATGTATTGTACCTAAGACCATTTTTGATTGACCTTATTATTTCTCACTGAAATTAAATTGTATGTATGTATTTGTTTATTTGTCCTTCCATACATGTTGATAGTTATAATCCCACTTAATTCCAAAAGAGATGTGAGGAGTGGTCTTATGATCAAAGCCGAGGTATAATTATCACAAGATAAAGAAGAAAAAAAAAGTAGTAAGAAGTGAGGAGACATTCCAATCCAATACAGGCACCTTTCTCTTATATCCTTTTCTTCCATCTTTCTCCTTGCTTACTCTTTGTTCTACTTTTCATTAGCCCCTGCCAATAAGACATTGATTCTGCCAGCACCTTCACTTAGTTAGGGAGGTGGAACTCCAGCTAGAGGGACTCAATCCCAGTCAAGATGATTCAGAACTGCCATTTAGTTGGTAAATTATTTAGCGAAATTTGAAATAAGAAGCCTGGGATGAAACTGAAGTGAGCAGACTATAGCAAGCAGGAGGTGCAATAGATAGCATTATAAAAATTAGTATTTAATCCTTTTACAAAAAATAATGTAGATAATTCAATGTTTCCTCAAGTGGGATTCTGATTTTTAATGGTTTTCTAGTTTCAATGTACAAGTTGGAGGTAGGGTTAAGCATACTTCAGTAGTAACTGCTTACAATCAATGTATACATATTATTCTCTCCTTTCCCCTCAGCTCTCCTCTCTCCTGTCCCCAAATAAATCAATGAGTCACCAGCCTTAGATTCCTGAAGACACTTACCTGTGTTAGAATTAAAGTCATCAGGCTCTGATTCAGTCCCATTTTGGCTTCCATTTCCCTGAAGAGTGTTCATAGCAATAAGCTTCATCTTCTGCAGCTTCATTGCCTCAGCCATTGCTGCAGCTGTTATACCTAAAACCAGAATCATCCATTTTAAAATGAGGACCACTTAATGTAATTGAAAGCTGGATACCAGGCCTATGCTGCATAGCATAAACCAAAAGTAAGCCCAAATATAACTTATAAATAATATTCTTTAACGAAGTAATTTTCAACTTCTGTAATCACTTCATCTTACAATGGACTGTTTGAAAATCTAAAAATTCATTAAACATGGGTCAGATCCCCAGTACAAAATACAGAGAAAATAAAGAGAGAAATGTGAAAATTGAGAAATTTCCAAACTCTTGCTAATGTGTTCTTGTATCTAAGAGTTCTGGACAATTGTTTTAGACAAAACTCACCGTGAACTCAATTCCACCTAAAACAACATTGTCAGAGGAAACACTCTGAAATGCTAGCAGGAACTACTTCCTAGGGAATATTTTGTTGGCATTTCTGCTGAAGGATGGGCTCTCTTGCCTGTGAAAGTCAACTTAGAAGGGAGGGGGAGAAGGGTGGAAAGAAAAAGACTAGTAGTCTTTCTACTAGTTTACCCTCCTCATACATATACACTGAGGGACCAAATAAATAAAAACATGGCATGCTGGCCCCTGTAGTATAATTAAATTGTTTTGTATTAATATATGGTAATTATTTTTTTTAATTCTATATAATGGTACAAAGAAGTAGGAATAAAACCCCAAAAGAAAAATCATGAGTCTTTTGTTTGAAATTCTTTTTCTTAGGAAGTGTATATAAGGCACTACCATAAAAATATATGAGGACATGGGTACTAAAAATAGAACAACCTATATTCCAACAATGCCCACTAAAAAGTCTAGTGAACTTATTTATTTTTAGATAATGTTAAAATTAAAAAAAAAAAAAAAAAAAAAATCTAGCAGATTTAAAATAATATTTTAAAATTCGGTGAAATCTATTCTCCTAGGCACATGTAAATTGAGGGAAAAAAGGCATACATTGGTTGTTGCAAAAAAAAAAAAACATAACTGCTATTATTAGAAGAATCTGATTTTAAGATGTAAGCTGGATCTTTTTCAAAGGTATACAGGGAAATAAGTACAGCCTAGAATATCTAACTATGCATCCTTGGGAGAAACATTAAGGTTTTATTTTGCCTCTCTATATTCTTCATAATGCACAGAATACTCAAAATAAAGCAAACTTTTCACATAAGTTTGCAAAGAAAAGATCTGAAAGAAAATTGTTTTAAGTCTCTGAATTGATGATATACATTTGTACATTTTCTAGATGGTCTCAGAGATTTTCTAGCCATAGGTAGCTTTACTGAATTTCACTCCTTTAAATGGGAAGAAAAAAAAAATGATGGCAATGATTTAAACAAAGGGACTCTACTTAGGACTGCCAGGACTCAGTGCCTCACAACCAAAAATGTATTGAGATAAGTTTCCATAATTTATATCAGTTCCTCTGACTAGCAGTTCAAAACTGGATCCAGAATATGATAATTATTGAATTAATAGTGTTTCATTACTGGAAGTATAAATAGTAAGTATTTAGAACAAAATATGGAGTCTTACTTTACGAAAAATAAAAGTCAACAAAATACCTTATAGACAAGAAATTCCAAATAAAATGTGTATCTCATACACTGACGCTAAGAGAGTGAATAAACAAGAGTCGTTTCATATATTTATTTTTTATGGTGACATTGGTTATGAAATTCAATAAGTTTCAGCTATAAATTTAACAACAAAACACATTATATGTTTGTGTGTGTGTATGTGTGTGTGTATATATATATATAAAAATTTATAATTTGCGATTTATTTATTTATTTATTTATTTATTTGTTTGTTTGTTTATTACGTTGACATTGCGTAATGAACTCCAGTATGTTTCAGGTGTACAATTCAATAGTAAGGAGCATATATACATTGCATTGTGTGTTCACCACCCATAGTTAGATTTCTTTCTGTAACCACATATTTGACCCCTTTTACCCCATCTATCTCCCACTTCCCCTCTCCTCCTCCTACCCTCTGGTAACCACTAGTCTATTGGCCATGTCCATGAGTCTGTTTGACTTAGCATGCTTATCTCAAGGTCCATCCATGTTGTCGCAAATGACAGTATTTCATCTCTTCTTATAGTTGAGTAATATGCCATTGTATATATGTACCATAGCTTCTTTAAATAGTTGTCTATTGTAAGATACTTCAGTTGCATCTATGTCCTGACTACTGTGAATAATGCTGCTATGAACATCAGTGTGCAAATATCTTTTTGGATATCAGTTTTCAAGTCTTTGGAGTAAATACCCTGTAGAGGGATTGCTGGATCATATAGTAGATCAAATCTTAGTTTTCTGAGGAACCTCCATACTGTTTTCCATAGTGGCTATACCAATTTGCAGTCCTACCAGCAGTGTATAAGGGTTCCTTTTTCTCCAGATCCTCTCCAACATTTGTTCTTACTTGTCCTGTAGATTATAGCTAATCTAACAGGTGTGAGATGGTATCTGTTTGTGGTTTTGATTTGAATTTCCCTAATAACTAGTGATGTTGAGCATCTTTTCAAATATTTCTTGGCCATTTGTATGTCCTCTCGGGAGAAGTATCTGTTCAAGTCCTCCACATATTTTTGATTGGATCGTTTGTTGTTGTTGTTATTGAGTTGTATGAGTTCTTTGAATATTTTCATTATTAAGCCCTTATCGGAGGTGTTGCTTGCAAATACATTTTCCCATTCAGATGGTTGTCTCTCTGCCTTGTTGATGATTTCTTTTGCTGATCAGAAGCTTTTTAGTTTGGTGTAGTCCCATTCATTTATTTTTGCTTTTACTCCCCTTGCTTTTGAGGTAAAATTCATAAAATCCTCTTTAAGTCCAAGGTCCTTGAGTTTAGTCAAGGTCCTTGAGTTTCATTCCTATGTTTTCTTCTATGCATTTTATTGTTTCGGGTCTTATATTCAGGTCCTTAATCCATTTTGAGTTAATTTTGCTTGGTGGTGATAGACAACAGTCTCATTTCATTCTTTTGCAGGTGGCATTCCAGTTTTCCCAGCACCATTTATTGAAGAGGCTTTCCTTTCAGCACTGTATGATTTTGGCTTTTTTGTTAAAAAATATTCCCCCATGTAAATATGGATTTACTTATGGACTCTTGATTCTGTTCCACTGGTCTGTATGTCTATTTTTCTGCCAATACCATGCCATTTTGATTACTGTTGCTTTGTAGTATAATTTGAAGTCAGGCAGAGTGATGCCTCCAGTCTCCATTTTTTTTTTCCCCCTCAGGATGGCTTTGGCAATTGCTGTCTTTTGTGCTTCCATACAAATCCAATCATTTTTGTTCTATTTCTTTTTAAAAAATGCTAATGGGATTTTGATGGGGATTGTATTAAATCTGTGTAATGCTTTAGGTAATATGGTCATTTTAACTATGTTGATTCTTCCAATCCAAGAACGCATAATACCTTTCCATTTCTTTGTATCTTCTTCAATTACATTTAATAAGGACTTATAGTTTTCATTATATAGGTCCTTCACATGTTTCATTAGATTTATTCCTAGGTATTTTATTCTTTTTGTTACAATTGCAAAAGGAATTGCATTTTCCACTTCTTTTTCTGACACTTCATTATTAGAATATAGGAAAACTATGGATTTTTTGAACATTGGCTGTGTATGCAGAAACTACTGTATTTGCTTTTTGTTTCTAGTATTGTTCTTTTGGAGTCTTTAGGATTTTCTATATAGAGAATCATGTCACCTGCAAATAGTGACAGTTTGACTTCTTCATTTCCTATTTGGATGCCTTTTATATCTTTCTCTTGCCTGATTGCACTTACTAGGACCCTCTGTGTTGTATTGAATAACAGTGGCAATAGTGGACAGCCTTGCCTTGTTCTTGATGTTAGAGGGAAGGTTTTTAGTTTTTCACCATTAAGTATAATGTTGGCTGAGGATTTGTCATACATGGCCTTTATTATGTTACGGCACTTTCCTTCTATACTGATTTTGTTTAGTGTTTTGATCATAAATGGATGTTTGACCTTGTCAAACGCTTTTTCTGCATCTATTAATATGATCAAATGATACTTATTTTTTTAAAATTTGTTTATGTGGTGTATCACATTAATCGATTTGCGTATGTTGAATCAACCCTATGCCTCTGGGATAAAGTCTACTTGATTGTGGTGTATAATCTTTTTAATATGTTGCTGTATTCTGTTCCTTAGAATCTTATTTAGGATTTGTATATCTGTGTTCATGAGAGATATTGGTCTGTAGTTTACATTTTGTGTGTTATCTTTATTAGGTTTTGGTATCAGGGTAATATTTGCCTCATAAAATGAGTTGGGAAATGTGGCTTCCTCTTCAATTTTTTGGAAGAGCTTGAGGAGACTAGGTATTAAATCTTCTTTGAAAGATTGGTAGAATTCACTGATGAAGCTCTCTGGTCCTGGACTTTTACTTTTTCATATGTTTTTGATGATTGTTTCAATTTCCGTACCGCTGATTAGTCTGTTTAGATTTTCCAGTTCTTCATTCACTCTAGGAAGGTTGTATTTTTCTAAGTACTAATCCATTTCTTCTAGGCTATTAAATTTGGTATTATATATTTTTCATAGTATTCTTGTATGATTCTTTATATTTCTGTGGTGTCTGTTGTGATTTCTCCTCTTTCATCCCTGATTTTGTGTATTCGTGTCCTTTCTCTTTTTTCTTTAGTGAGTCTAGCCAGGGGTTTGTCAATTTTATTAACTCTCTCTCTCTCTCTCTCTCTCTCTCCCCCCAGCCCCCGCCCCGCTCTCTTTTTCGGTGAGTCTAGACAGGGGTTTGTCAATTTTATTAACCTTCTCAAAGAATCAGCTCTTTGTTGCATTTTTTATTCTATCATTTTTTGTTGTTTTCAATTTCATTTATTTCTGCTCTAAATTTGGTTATTTCTTTCCTTCTGCTGACTTTAGGCTCCATTTGTTCTTCTCATTTTAGTTTTTTAAGATGAAGCATTAGGTTAATGTTTGGGCCCATTCCTGTTTTTGGAGATAGGCCTGTAATGATATGAACTTGCCTCTTATGACTGCTTTTGCCATATTCCAGATGTTTTGATATGCTGTACTATCATTATCATTTGTTTCTATGTATCTCTTGATCTCTCTTTTCATTTCTTCTCTGACCCAGTTATTCTTTAGTGGCATGTTGTTTAATCTCCATGTATTTGTGTCTTTTCCTGATTTCTTTCTGCAGTTGATCTCGTTTCAAAGCATTGTAATAAGAGAACATGGTTGATATGATTTCAACCCTCTTATATGTGTTGAGGCTATCTCTGTCCCAGTATGTTGTCAATCCTTGAAAGTGTTCCATGTGCAATAGAGAAGAATGTATAAGGAGCTGTTCTGGGATGGAAGGCTCTGTAAATGTCAATTATGTCCAGTTGGTCTAATGTGTCATTTAAGGATGTTCTTTCCTTATTGATTTTCTGTTTGGATGATCTGTCCATATCCTACAATGTGGTATTTAGGTCTTCTACTACAATAGTGTTTTGGTCTGTTTCTCCCTTTAGTTCTGTTAGTAATTCCTTTACATATTTCGGGGCTCCCTGATTGGGAGCATATATATTAATAAGTGTTATGTCTTCTTGGTGCATGATTCCTTTTATCATTATGAATTGTCCCTCTGTATCTTTACCTTTTTATTTTGAAATTTATTTCGTTCGCTAATAGTACCACTACTCTCATTTTTTTTCTGAATGCCATTTGCTTCAAATATAATTTTCTACTCTTTCACTTTGGGTCTCTTTATCTTTGGAGCTGAACTGTATCCTGGAGGCAGTAAATGGTTGGGTTTTGTTTTTGGATCTATTCTGCAACTCCATGCCTTTTACTGGTGATTTCAGTCCATTTACACTTAAAGTGATTAGTGGAATATAAGGTTTTCCTATAGCCATTTTAGCTTTTGCTTTCTAATATCTCCATATTTCCATTGCTTCCTTGTCTCTGTGTTTCTATTTTCTTTATTTTGGTTGGCTTTTGGGGATTTTCCCTCTGATACTTCTTGTTTTATGTTATATACTTCAGTTCTGAATCTTTGGTGTGTCATTAACATTACGAGTATGTAAATGATAGTTATATATATTCACCCATTTTCTTCCATGCATGTGCTATCTCCATTCCCCTTTGTGAATCTGGGTCTTTGAATCTTCCTCTTTTCCATCATTGTTTTCTCAATTTGTCCATATGTATGCTGAACATTTATTACTATCTTGCTATAGCAATTTTCTTCTTATTGTTTAAGCTTATAATGCTCTGTTCTTTGTAAGGGTTGCACTGCTCTGCTTCTATTTGCCTGATAGTCACCTTACTCCTAATTATGTGTTTTTTTTTTTTTCTGTCATTTTGTTTTAGGTGACCTGACCCCTTTCAATATTTCCTGTAGTGCAGATCTAGTAGTGGAGAATTTTCTCAATTTTAGTATGTCTGGAAAGGTCTTTATTTCTCCTTAATATCTAAAGGAGAGCTTAGCTGAATACATTATTCTAGGCTGGTAGTTACTTTCACTGAATAGTTTGGATATTTGATTCCACTCCTTTCTGGCTTGTAAGGTTTGTGCTGAGAAGTCCAATGATAATCTAATGGGTTTTCCTTTATAAGTTACTGTCTTCTTTTCCCTGGCTGCCCTGAGAATTCTGTCTTTGTCATTGATTTTTGATAATTTTAATACAACGTGTATTGGAGAAGGCCTTTTTGGGTGAGATAATTGAGTGTTCTGTTGACTTCTTGAATTCCAAGCTCCAGCTCATTCCTTTGATTTAAAAAATCCTCATCAACTATTTGTTTGAAAATGCTTTCTAGTCCCAAGCTTGCTATTTCATTTTTCAACTCTTGCAGTATGTTCTTCATCTCCAGAAGTTTTATTTGGTTCTTTTTGAGTGTTTCAATCACCTTGCTCTGCTCATATAGGTGTTTTTTCAGTTCCTGAAATTGTTGATATGACTCATTTTGGATCTCATTGAGTTCTTTCAGAAGTACCATCCTGAATTCTCTGTCATTTAAGTTTCATATTTCTATGTCTGTAAGCTTATTTCTGGAGGTTTTTCTTTTTCTT